>NC_089732.1:7641882-7795048 GCF_035083965.1 Branchiostoma lanceolatum | reverse complement strand
GAATGACCATACTCTGTGTTCCCCAGGCCTATGCAGCGCGGCATTGACGTCTCTGGTTGGTGCGTGCCGGATGACTGGGAGTGTGACGTCACCGAAAACTCCCTACTTGCCAAATGCGTGACGACCCAGTGAAGGACCGGCCACGTAACCCACTGTCTGTAGACGTTCTACGCATGCGTACCAAAGTGTCATTGTCCGACATTCTCATGAAGGACAAATTTCCCAGTTAAGTCTTGTCCCACATAAATCACCATAGCTGATACTTTCCTCCGATAAACATCCCTGAAACTTACAACACGAACTACAGCAAGAGTCTTTGTACGCGTATGTTGTAAATGTAACAACAGGCACATGCTGTACCATAACAGTCTGCTAGGAGGCGAGAGTTAAGTTTTACAGACTGTCCTCTAGAGTATCCTGGTGTAAATAAACCCTTCAATAATAAAGACACAAATGCATGAGACGTTCAACCTCCACGTGACTATGACTAAACTTCGGCACGAACTATGAAAAGAAGGTGAATTTTGGCATTCTCTTGATCATACAATGCTATATTATATTATATATATGCACACAAGACGGCTTATATGTGTCAAGCCTCACCAGACAATAAAAGTACCTCTCAAGACATGGCCTTGTTGTCAGTGATGTCTACATGAAGCAGTTCTCTTTAGTTATCAAATATCTCCATATTTCATACACATTCAACGAAGATGAAGCAACAGAAGCCCTGATGCCAGTGATCGATATGCAAAACTTGTTTTTGGCGATGCCTTAGGGGCGGAGCCTTTAGTATAGTACCACGATTGATATGAAAATATTCTATGAAATCCACGAACGCATTCCCTAGGGAATTCGTTTTTTTTGTTGCTACACCTTGTTCCTCTTGCTTTCGCAAGTCATTATCACAATATGATTGTTTCAGATTGTAATGGCAGTTGGGGGCATAAAAATCAAAATTCAGTTTAGATTAGAGATATAAAAACTTAGAAAGATTAACCCCGAAAATAATTTCATCAGGTTGATAGAACATAGAGTACTGGAGATTCTTATTACACGACCGGTAATTCTCACCTGCTAACGTTTCGATGTCTGTCAGACACCTTCATCAGAGCTTCAGGTGTAAAAAGAATCTCCAGTACTCTTAGAAAGATTAAGTATACATTCTGCCAAAATGCGATAAGCAACCTGATCAGCGCACCACCCGGATTGTAGCTTCCTTCGGCTTACACGATACTACTAGTCTTTTTAGGTGGGCTATCCGCCTGTGCTCTGGTGATCCGACGTCAAGCATTGTGCAGGACAGTGTCACAGAACACGACAGCTCCGCGGAAAACACATCTTGGGCTTTCCTCGGATTCCTATGAGACCATAGAAAACAAAGAAGCTAAATCATGGCTGAATTTCATGTATGTAACTAGATAGAGGTTCATGCCAATTAAAGGTCACCCAAACAATATAAGGCCCCGAAAACTGGATTTTGAAAGTCAATTTATTTAGTCATTTCTAAACATGATATGTTGTGTGTATAGTATGTATAGTGTATGTACAATGTATAGTGACGTCCACGATTAAAAAATATGACTTCGTTGTAATGTTAGAACTCATTGAAGGCTCGCGAAACTAAGCTTAGTGTATCATTGTATGGCATGTTTTTGCACGCGCGGATTTAAAATGCTCAAAGTATGAAGTTATTACGCAAATGTGCTAGACAGTGTTAGTAATTGTCACTACAATAAAGATTTCAGCATTTTTTTTATTTCCATTTTTTGGTCCCTAATATTGCTTTGGTTGCCTCTAACATTTTATTTCGACAAAGCCAGAAAAATAAAGATTACAATAGAAAAATGTAACTACAACACACCCTGGCTTTTCTCTTGACAGTCTGGCGCTGCAGGCCCTCTCTGTGGGAGAAAATGGACTCCTTCATCACTAATGTCTTCAGAGCGAGCCTGGACGCCTCAAAGTGTCCTTTCACGGCTAGATTATAAGAAAGGGAATGCACATACATTAACAATAAAGGTCGTCATTCATTCATTAGCACATGGCGATCTATATGCGCGTTAACTGTCATGATGAATAGATCTCCAAGCAGATCTATCGCTGGCAATGACAGTATCCAAAGGGCAAAAGCAATATTATTTATTGACCTTTGGATACTGTCATTACCACCGCGATATATCTGCTTGGAGATTAATGATTAGCCCCTCTATATAATATACTAAGCGTTCTATCAAATATGACGAACAGGTTTGTTCTCTCCACTGGTGTGGACAATTCAGCAACATTAACATGGTTTCGTGACAGACAAGTCGAGTCAGTCTTTGTTCACAAGAACTGCCTAAGGCTACCTTCTGCTCATTGGGGACGGGGTACACGTGAAACACACCTGGAAAAACTTACTTTTACTTTTTAATGACGTATGTGTGAAAATGTTCATGTACAATGTACCTTCAAAGGGAACGGTGACCTCTGCAGACGACAGAGTGAGGAGGACAGCTGACGTCATCAGCAACAGGAGTGGTCTCATGGTCCCGCTGATAGTAGCCAATCAACGGCTGTGTTCTGTAGACAAGAGGAACACGTCGTTTTAGTTCATGTCGTAAAATGCATTGCATGTATGCATATGTATATATGCATTTCCATATAATGTGATGATATAATGTGAAGAAGTACGTATATGAAGGTTAGACATCCAGGTAATGATATACTGAATACAAAAGTTACTCAAGCAACTGGATAAGTTTTTGAAGGGTCTGGCGTTTCAGACAGCATCATCTGACAGTTTACAAAATGTATCCAGTTGCTTGAGTAACTTTTGTATTGAATATGAAGAAGTATTGGGTACCACACTACTCGACCTATTAAGGATCGATCTTTTTTAGCTACAGCATGGACAAGTGCAACGAAGGAGGTACAAATTCAAGCCAATAAAAAGGGAACGAACTCTTGATGATTTTTTTTCCACACGCCCAACATGATCTTTTCTGTAAAGTCGATCACCGGCTTTTGGAATGCCAGTACAGTATGTATATATATACAGGTCACTTGTCTGCACAGAGTGGATACTGCCGGGGGCGCGTTCCAGTCTGTTTTAAAGATAACTCAGCGTCTTAAGCTGGGAAAACTTGAGAAACTTTTGAGAATACTCAGTTCTGTAACTTACTCTGAAAGTTATATGTTGTAGATGGTCATACAAGAAACTGAGTTTGAACTAAAAGAAAGACTATTATATCGTCGTTGCAACTTTCTTCTTGTAATCACGCTTTAGAGCATGTGACCTAGTTCAAACACTGATGATGCAGCATTTTTTTCAACAGTAGTTGTCCCTTTAAACCTTCGCTCATTCAAAGCTTCAACGTTAACTATAGATAAATGACGTTCAAACACTGATGATGCAACTTTTTCCAGCCGTTGTTGACCCTTTAAAACTTCCATTCTTCAAATAACAACTAAGACCTAAAAGAAAATGCCCTCCGTGCGTTAAAAGTTGCCTTGTCTCGAGCACCCACCTGTCCTCACCAACTATTTTTTCTCAGTCCCTTAAGTGTTTACTGCCGACAGGTTTGACTGTACCACTATATAGATGATATATATACTTACCGAAAATCTGCTATCTCGTTTTGTGTACGTGTACAGGAGACTCCTGGGTCAGTGTGAATGCATCGATGCCAGAGCTTGTTCTGTCGATCTAAGGGTCAGGGCTAGATATGTTCTAAAGTTGACGAACAACTAGTAGCGGACACGTGTTGGACCATTTAAACCAATGAAAACTCGGGTATGTTAATTGCTGTCCAAAGTTGCTGATGTGTACATGGTTACCAGGGTAGAAAATTTGTCTGCACATCTATATATATACAAAAGGCCTACAGGCAACCCATTATGCCCTCCCTTCAATCAAACCTATGATTTAAATGTTTTACCACTTTTATCGTTTATGCATGCCATGTATGCAACGAGCGTAGAAGCCCCGGTAGTAATCGGATAGCACCCAGGCTATGCAATTTTACAAAACATAAGGCCATGTTGATTTGATTATATGGATGACATCCACGCGCGCATCAATTTTCGTCCGATTCCAAAAATAGAAATTTTTTTCCGCCATACTGTTAATCATGGATCGAAGTATACAAAGTAGCTGCAAAAATATGTCGTAAATTGCAAAAGAAATATTGGAAAACGATACTAATGTCGTAGAATGCCAAAATCATTTCCAAAACCAAAAAAAAGGTTTACCATTCTCTTGTTCAACCTTCCTGACAACATAGATTTCATAATGAAGCCATTGTTTTTATTCGCATGCTCGCATCAATTTTGGGGTTCCTAGAGGATGTTATCCATATATTCAAATCAATATGGCCTTATTCAAGTTATGACAGTGCTATGATCATAGCTGTCTGTGATATGATGTATGGCGTGAGAAGTGATGACCTACTTGACCGTAGTTGTCTTACAACATTCTGAGCGCAAGAAAAGTGACATGTGAAGATGACTGCAGGGCGCAGTGTGTAGTGGGTCGTATCAAGACGATGTAGTCTGCAGCACAACAATTCACATGGTTCATCAGAGTGTATTGTAGATGGCAGAGATCCCAAAACAATAACTCTTGGTACCTCTGTCATATGTCAAAGCATATGAGGTGGGCAAGACACAACAATCGTTCAGCATTCAAATCCTTTGTGAACCTTGTCCGATTTCTAGCTCTTCCAAAAGACTAAAACTTTTGTTTTGTTGAATCTCCTCGCAGCGGCCATAGAGGTACTGCAGCTTAGGATCTAGCTCTGCGGGTGTGTTTCTGGATATGTCAGCTGGATAGCACTATAACAGAAGATCTAACGGACCCGCACACGCCTTTGTGGACTATGTGTATAACGTATTCAATTGTACATGTATGAAATAGCAAGGAATTAGTGATATCACAAAAGCCCTGCGTTTCGTGTTTTGCAACGAAAAAGCAAAATCGTAGCGGCTCTCCTGTGAATTGCAAGAAAGCACTGCGTAAGAAAATATTTTGCGTTAGTTTCGAATTAATGCCATACACCCGTACAACCCCACACATCCGTCTGAACCCATGAATACGCCTGCAAAGTTGACAACAACAAAAAAAGGACACCGAGGACAAGAAATGTAAACCCAATGCCCCCTACCCATCATGTAACGGAACTGCACCAATATTCAGATGTATGTTTTCGAATGCCATAGCTACTCAACCTTTTCTCTGATCTGTTTTCAACATCCGTAAGGTGTCGTTATCAGAAATAACCCGTTATCGTAGTGTGAATGCCTGTAACGTGTCGACCAGCAACTTTTGATATTTCCAACAGATTCTGTAGAAATACTTTCATATGACGCATTGATAATTCCTGGAATATGAAGAAGCCGCATGCGATTTGTGTTTCTATTTCTGGTAGGATGTACTATTTATCAAGCAATGCAATGTTGGAGCCAGTGCGGCTTACCGGCCTGGGACGGCTTCCACGGCCTCAGTTCACGGTACACATGTGGCGGCCGAGCTGCTAGAAGAGCTAGCGCTCACAGGTTATGAGCTTCTGGCCTTCCCCTTCTACGGTTACGCTGCTTACGCATGTATAGGAATATAAAAACAGATATACCTTAACGCCTGGATAGCCTGATATTCCCTTCTAAGGTACTTGTCTTCTGTGTCGGTGTCATTTCTTCTATGTATACACATTTTATCCACAACAGACCCCATTAAGATGTCCCCCCCTCTCTCCCTCTCTCTGTCGTTTATTTCCTTCGTCCTTTCTTTCCAATTTCTCTCCACTCCGTCTTTCTTATGTTTTCTCATTCCAGTCTAATTAACTATAACGCGCCGATTTAATTTTCAACTTGACTATCTTCTATAGACTTCCATGTCAATAATTCGTGCATTGCTTATCTTCCCCAGGCAGTTTAGTTTGCTTTATTCAAATGTGACATTTACAAATATAGTGCACGCCCACTCGTGCAAATACGCGTATTTTCTAACGGATTAAGGGCACTAAAAATACTGACCAACTTTAGAAATGCTAACATGTAGATATGTGGTCCTTGTTAGGAAATGACAGATTTTGATCTAAAAGGCAAACGTGTCTCTGTCTTTTTCTGCGTCTTTATTATTACTTAGTGTAATTCCGATTAAAGACACGTGGCTCCCTTAAAGGCAACCAAAGCAATATTAGGGCTCAAAAATGGAAAATAAACAAATGCTGAAATCTTTATATCAGTGACATTTACTAACATTGCTTATCACATTTGCGCAATAACTTAAAACCGCGACGATTTTCAGTGACTTACCACATCACACCGACGTCATATTTTTGCATCATGGACGTCGCTATACATTATGATAGTGTTGTTTGAACTAATTTTGTATAAGAATGACTAAATAAATTTACTTTCAAAATCCAATTTTCGGGCCCTAAAATTGCTTGGGTTTCCTTTAAGGTGTAAACTTTCGTGCGTGTGTCTTAACAACAGGGTGCCAACAGAGAAAGTTCCCAAAATTTTCTGTATAAATTTTTACAGATTATTGTAAAGATTTCGGCATGGCCATTTTCTTGGACCGATTTCTTTGGTGAGAATCTTGGTAAACGATTTTTTGCTTAAAAGTCACAATATTTTGTACATTACCGTTAAAACATTCCCTCTGTCGTGAACAAGTGGTCGAACAAGAAGAGTTTACTAAATAAACGCATTTGGCAATGACCAAAGAGGATTCTTCAGCATATCGATCTAAATGCCCTAAATATTTGAAGACATGCAATTATGCTACAATATGCAATAAATTAAATGTGTACGTGAATCCCTCTGTACGTTTCAGCGATAGAACACATACGAAATACACGTCCAACGAAATGCATCTAACATTGCACAGTGCGCATACTTACTTTCCCTCTAAATTTGAAACTTTTGTCGTTCCGACATTAAACGAAAGTCTGATTAGCTTCAGGTCATGGGTTTGAGTCTCAGTTCATTCCATAAGGCAACCCAATTAAATAACGCTGTAAGTCAGTTCCCTTCTTACACTGGCTTGATGTGACGCACTTGCGTAAGTCAGACAACCGACATGACATATGTAATACTGGCCGATTGTATGCACCTCTGTAGACGTCATGCAAACGGAACCCTTTTGCATATATCCTTAACAACGCGAATAAACAGTTTAAGTGATAGGTGAGGGTAAAGGTTTATGTTAAGCCTCGACACAAGTCAAAGTAAACACGGACTTTGAGATATAAATATTGGCCGCAGGTGTGCTAGAGGAAAGTGATACCCTGCCTGCGAGGTTTCCTGATTCACTACTTAGGCAACGGTGACGACACCACTTCAAACCACGGGGGAATCACCTGGTTTCGTTTTTACTTTCCTCTTGAAACAAAGAAGGCTTTGTTGTTCAATCCGAGCAAATCAGGTTCTTGTTCCTCTTCCAATCCCTCACGGTGCCGTCCTGGTGAACGTGACGTAATGGTGGGTTGTGCCTTACCAAATATGGCATGCCTGACCTTTCACCTGTACGCTCGAGGCGCCAACCAAAGGCCGGCTTAAACTTTTTTCCTGGAATTCTGTAGTAGCGAGATGGAAACACGACTGCCATTTATGGCAGGCTCAAACAAAGGAAAGGGCAAAGAGGTAGTCGGGTTAAAGTTGAATGTCAGTCGTACTTGTACGCAGTTCTGGGAACAGGATATAGTGATAATAAATATTCATACGCGTCCAAGACACTTTTAGAACAACTGCAGAAAGGACCGCAAAAGCAGCAAAGGATCTGGAAGGAGTCTGCCATAGTCGTCGCACGTCTCTCTTGGCCAGATCGCTATTGACGTGTTGTCAAAAGAAACGACCGAAACCCTAGATCTGGAGACGACTCGGTTTCGTGGCCGTTTCAGCGAGCGGACTTTGTTGGACTGTTGAGCCGTCTGAGTCTCTGACAGCCCTGTGCGTTTCGGACCTCAATGCGTGGGCTGGTCGGTACAACTCCTGACATTTCGCCTCGACTCTTCCAGCTGGCACGGGACCCAAACTCACATTCCCTGGTGAAGCGGTAAGCGTAATGGAATACGTGTGGCTAACCGACGTTCCCAAGAGGACCGACCGGGAACCATGACCTTCAACTTCTTTCCTGTGCCAAGGTTTTAAAGTGGCCAACTTTCCGAGTGCGGCCCACACTTGTGAGTGTATCACTTCAGGAGCTTTTTGTACGTCCTCGGTAACATGGGGAGCGGGAATAACGTGCTACAATGACCTCCGGGAGTCCCCCGCCCACTCTCTCGGTGGAGGCCGCTCGCAGCACCGAGCTGGACTTGCAGCGGATCGGTAAGACCGTACAAGCCTTACACGCTAGCTGCTGGTACTGGGGAGCATTATCGGGGAAACAGGCGAAGACCGCCCTCCGTTCCCAGGACGTCGGGACGTTCTTGATACGAGACAGCGAGAACTGTGCCTTTCTGTTCAGTCTGAGCGTGAAGACTACAAGGGGAACGACAAGCGTCCGTGTCCAATACGTGGACGGGCATTTCAAGTTGGACTCAGACGTCGACTCGGATACACCGGAATTTACCTGCGTCCTGAGACTGATCGATTACTACAGGAGGGACTCTTTACGAGGAGGGGGGAAGCATTACTGGCTCGAGCCTACGGGGAGAAGAGAAGTCGTGGTAAAGCTGATAAAACCTTTGAGACACTCGGTCCCGAGTTTACAGCATTCTTGCCGAACACTCATAAACCTCCACACGTCTGAGAACGACATAGGACAACTTCCCTTGCCACCAGCGCTAAAACGGTATCTCAGGGACTACCCGTACAGTTATTGAACAATGTACGCTTCACTAAAAGGATTGGTGTCTTCCAAGATGTCGCACGAAGGCAAAAGTGAAAGTTGTCAAATTCTTCCGTGTGTGTTTAATTTACATAGTTGCCACGGGGCTTCGTTCAAAATACAGTGTGATGTTGTTGCTCGACACACCCAAGGGGTTTTCGTAAGATTTCTTCGTTGATTTACCACTGGGCTTGTAACAAAACACTTCAGTGTACGTATGTGAGACAATTGTGTAACTCTTACGTCAACAGTACTGTTATCACATTTTACGTCTACTTGAAATCGTAACTTACATAAGGGAACCGTGCACAGTGAAATGTCAGTAATAGGTATGTACCACATGTAAACGTTATATGTCAAAACCTTTACATATCTTTAAATAAATGGATTCTTTTCTAGTTCTTTTGTTAACCGTTGTAATAAAATCCTTGATAGAGTATGCTTACACAACATGTGTAATTCTACCTGAAACTTACTGCGTACTTGTAAATGCGTCTCCGCCCCCTTTCATTTTCGTTATCGCGCCCACCCATTGATAATAACAGGGGTAAGCCCAGTTCCTAGAGTGAGATTTCAGATTTCGTAACCACACATATACTGTATTAGCTGTACCGCCTCCGTTTATTTGTTAGTCCCTAAACTGTGACTGGCGGCCTTCCCTTCGAAAATGGACCGGCCCTGTTTTCTTACGAAGGTACGGGGGGAGGTAGTCGTGTGATTGACACGTAACTATACACCCTAGCTATATGCGGTCTCCCTGGTTTCGTTGCGTCACGCGCGCCAAAAGTACCTGCCGTGACCCTCTACTATGCGTGTGCGTGTTGTCTTCCTTCCTAGGCCTTTTCATACAGGGAAGCAGAACTCCTCATACAGTTGGGAAGATTTAAAAAAAAAAACACTTGCGAGGAAGGTAATATAATCAAATTATAAGATTTGTGAACTGAATGCTTTTAATCTGTTGTAAACGTATTTTCTTTGCAATAGTGGCACATTACAAATGTCAAGGCTGTAAATTGTTTCTAGGTCGCGATCGGAGGTCAGCGTCCCCTTATATTTACATATTGTATTATGGAGGCTTGAAGTTTAGCTGGACTACTATGGCAATATATCGTACGAGACAGCAACGCAAATCTCTATGGTCTTACGGCGAATGAAAGACACTAAAAACGGACGTAGAAGAGTTTTTGTGTCCATTCCAATCCGTTTTCTATCAGTGTATTGACTCTAGATCAACTAACTGTTACTTAAGCTTCCTCTTTTGCGGTTTGTTCAAATAAACACACGCCCACAACAACCACTTTAGTTAAGAGAAGCATTTGCCTGAGGGTTGGAGTGAGTGTGCACTTCTCATAGGTATGCAACTTTATAAGTTAAGTACAATGACAATATGATGTTGAAAATACCGGAGGCCTGATTTATTTCATTTCTTTTACATTGATAAACTGTAACGTTATTTGCTGGATCACTTAGGCCGAAATCTAAAAACAACAATAGCAAGGAAAAAACAACAAAAACAAAAACAACAGCTACCAACCAAAGCTCGCGACAGTACCCTTGTCTAGAACACGAGGTATCAAAGCCAGAAGTTCCACTGCAGTACCATAGAAAGCCACTGGGGGGGGGGGCAAAATCGTGTTGACAGACAGACCGACACATACACGAACGCTATCGAAAAATGTAACATTTTCCCTAGGCCTAAATAAGGACATGTGTGCTTGTATTATAGAAACAGTTTCAAATTGTTTACTGGATGTGCGGCCATCAAAGTTGCGTATTTTCTCATTAAACCCACTGGAACAGCTTAATAGCGATATGTGAAACTAGGTGTGAAACTCAACAGGTGAGTAATCCTTCAGTCACGTGACTCGATACACCTTGCTTATATCCCATGGTGCAACGCGGCTGACCCAGGACCCTGCCGACTCAGACGGGGGATTTCCAAAGTAACACAACAGAGTTCCCGGCTTTCTTGTCTACAAAAAGAGTGTTTCTGTTGCTCTAGAAGACGTGTGACAAGAAATTTACTCTGTAAGGCCCTAGGAAAGTTGTTGTTCTGCAAGGACTGGGGCAACAACACTCGCCAATCGGAGACACACGAATTTGGTAACGTTACTTCCGGGTTTCGGACCCATGGCCATGTAAGTGTGTCAAACTTCCTATGTTATACTTTAGTCTAGTGTATGTTCTGGGAGTTTAATAGGGCATGTGTCAATCTCATTCCCCTGGTGTTGAACTGATTGACACGGAAAGTACCGGTCATGACCTGTAAAGTGGATGCAATCAGAGCTGAAAATGTCAGAGTGTGCCGTAATTTTCTCAAGCGGTCCACAGAGAGGGGAAACCACACGATTAATCATACTGGTGACGACATATATAAAGTAAAGCCTCTCTGACGTTTATCATATAGACTGGAGACGCTTAAGCTGCTTTTACTGAGGGCCAAGTATATTTTAATCTTTTGATTCTTAAGACCCTATCTCTTTAGTCGTCAAGGCTCGGTAAGTTCATCACCAGCACACATGCAAACATTTAATAGGTGCCAGTTTCATTCAATCCCAAATCGTGCAAATTTTCGGCCTATTACCGGTACTACAGAATGTTTTTCTGCTCAGTCATTCTTGACTACAACGTTTTCTTTTCTGTGCAGACCCACAAGAACTGTTGGAACACAAGAGTGAGAGGCCACCAAGGAAGGGTAGCCCCAAAAAAACCCAATGGTGTATGCATATGAACAGCAGCATTGAGAAAACCAGCAGGTTTTTCTAGAGGTCCTGTGTGCAGTGCTGCTGAACAGATGGCAGGTGTAACTTCAGGTGAGACCCTCAGGACAATTTTCAAGTATCTAATTATTCCATCCTACAGTAACACAATGGTTTGTAATATTGATCTGAAGTACAGCCAGTAGGTTCCTGAGTAATGAGACTGTTGTAGTGCCTTTCAACATGCTCGAGGCACCTCCTCGACCATGGGACCCCCATATTATGTCCCTTCTGAACGACAAATGCAGCTCCAATAAGGATGCCCTTCCCTGGATTTGAACGTTAACTGGGGTCTCCTGGTTCCAACTACATGTAATTGGACCCAGGACCTCAACTGTGAGGCTGCTACCAGTTGAGCTACAGAGACATCCCTAATATGACTCTTGACTAATTCAATGGTATCTGAGCAGTATCATAATGCAGTATACCCTTCTATGTTCTTATACCCTTCTTCTGAGCAGTATACCATTCTATGTTCTATCAAGGAGGTTTAAAATCACTGATTTTAAACCTCTTTGGTTCTATAGGTTTAAGTCATTAGACATACATATAACAGTGGTTCTTTTACTAATCATTTTAAGTGTCATTAAATCATTCCTTCATATCCATTCATTTGTCCATTTGTTCATTTGTCCTTCCTTCATCCCTCCTTTTGTTCCATCTTTCTGTCATCACTTATCTGATCACTGTAGCTGTACCTTAACACAATTCTCATCCCCTCATGCATCCCCACAGAACAGGCCATGTTGTCAGTGGTAGCTCTGACACGTCTGGCTGATGAACTGGGGAATGAGTGGCGTAGCCTCGGTATCTTCCTGGGTCTGCCAAAGGTAAAGGTGGACCTCTGTGATGCCAATCATCCCCGGGATATGGAGAGAGCCATTGTTGACATGTTGGTCATGTGGCAAAGGAAAACAGCAGACAGAGGCCCCGAGGCACAGGTGAGCACATATTGTTTGTTCATTACATTCAGGCCCTTGTAGTGCCTAGTCACGAGTGGCAGATAAGGCAGCAAGTTTCCTTGCTGTTTCAGTAGCAGCTAGGATACATTTTAACAGGGAGGAGTTGCTATCCATTAAGCTTCCCCTTTAACGTGCTCAAGGTATGTCCATGATCTCCCGACCCCATTTTACGCCCCGAAAGACACGTGTAGTCCCAACCGAGATGCCATTCCCAGGATTAAACCAGGGTCTCCTAGTAACCAACTAATTGGAACCAGGATCTCAACTGTAAGGCTGCCACCAGTTGAGATACAGGGACATCCTTGAGCACATACCAATCACATCATAATGAACATTGTAATTTCAACAACTTATGCAAAAATTAATGCATAACAGGGTCAGTCAAAGAAAAGAACTTGAGTCAATGGTTACAACTTCATCATTATGGCATGAAAAAAAGCACTTTTTTCTTTGATCTTTGGATACCTGGGCGATTCATTTTTTACAAGGTGAATGGTTGCATGAAGGATGTTGAAATGAAGAGTGAAAACTGTTTGCTCTAGGTGGTACAGTTGGTCCAGGCTCTGAGAGAAGTCAATCGGGTGGACCTGGCTGAGAAAGTTATGGATGGGGATTTCATAGGTATGCCTCGTTTTACTCTATTTCATTGGTTTGAAGTTAATATGGAGTCAAAGCTCCCTAACTAACCACAGACAGTTCATAAAAAGTGGCCTGAGGAGTTAAGGACTGAAACATTACACACTGTGATGTAGTCTTATGGAGGGGTCTTTGATATTATGGTCAAAATGTGGGTTTTCTGCAGATGTGGGTTAAGGCTCTTTATTTTGTCCTTGCTTGTTAGCCAGAAAAATCTCCATATATGCACTCCAGACATATAGGTTGTTAAATAGATTCATGAAACGTTTTCCCTGATTTACTGTAACTCTATTCAATATTGCAGTTGGTATAATTTAAGCAGTTTGGGGAAAAGTGAGTAGTTCACGGCATTCAATTTTAACGGTGGAAACAAACATCATTGTCACAAATGTTGGTGATCAAACATTTGCGATGATGAAATTTTAGCGGTAGACTAGTGACCGCTAAAATAGCTAAAATTAAGTTGCTGTTAACAAATCAAGAATTACAGTATATTCTTTCCGTAGTCCGCAGAGGAACTGGTGCACCCGTTCAAGAGACTATGGACATGGATGTTGAGGAAGGAGATCAAGAGAGCTACTCATATCCAGTCCAGGCAGAAGCAGGTGAGTCAAGCAAAGTTCTTTCAGATTTGTCAGCCTGAGACATCAAATGGGCTCTAGACCCTAGCCTGATGTTTGAAGATGATATGATGTTGCCTTCTTTGCCGTAGATGCTGCTCCACCCCAAGGATCCATACACACTCCCAACCATGGCCAGGGCATCCATGTACAGGAGACAACCCCAGCAGCAGCTAACAGAGCACCACCACCAGTAGGTACAGGCACAGCAGTGCCCCCTAAGCATAGGTGTAGAGCAGTATCCATCCTGGGACAGATTGATACTTTCCCAAATGAAGATTAAGCACATAGCTACCATACAGCAGTGCCTTACAAACTTAAGCTGTTACTGTCTACATTTCGGTGCATGCGCATCAAAATGCACTGAGTTGGAAATGAAATTGCTTGCAGTCCGGTCTAGAATTTGTACCTAGTACATGCAGTGACAACCCAGCCTTACAATGTACACTTCATTTGTGGTCAAAAAAATAGAAGCTATTGTGACCTTGTATCTGATTGCACATTGCAAACAACATATTGTAATGATATGTTATGATTGCTAAAAGTATTTGCTCTATAGCTTGTTTAAATGTGACCTTTTCAGGGACATTTTAGAATGTTTCTAACTTTCAATGAATGTTTTTTCTTCAGACCTACCCTTTGGGAAGGATGGTCGGCAGAGCTCTGATCATCAACAACATCAAGTTTCCCACAAGGCACCAGGAGAACCGCAGGGGCATGGAGAAGGACAGTCACGACCTTGAGCAGGTTCTAAAGAAGCTTGGGTTCAAGGTCACCACAAAACTGAACCTCAACTCCACAGTGAGTAGGCTTTTTAAGACATTTGTATTGTTAACCCTGTGTAACAGAATTTGTGCAGAAAACTATGGAATCATTTGTAGTACCTTTAAAGCTGAGATGATCAGTTATAAGATATTATTTTCACTTTCATTGTTTTATCCTTTTCTCTGCTAGGTAGCTGTTAGCCAACGCAAAATAGTTGCCAGCAGAGAAAGATTCAAATATTCAAAAGATTACCTCTATGCTAGAAAAGTAGAATCCATCACGTATTAACCTTCTCCCTGCTACCAAGGAGGTTATATAGACCTCCTTGCTGCTGCCTAGCCTCATAATCAATACAAATGTAGTGCCAAACGGCTACCTTAGCAGACTGAGGGTTAAAAAAGGCAGAAGAAACTCCCTTGACATTTATGAATCTACCCTTCCTTTTTAGGAGATGAAGAAGGCCATTCGAAAGTTTGTCGAGACAAAAGACCACAGCTACTCCACCTGTCTACTGGTCTCTGTCATGACACACGGTTCTGGTGCCGACGCCATGGGTACGGACTGGAGGGGTGTCAAGTTAAACCAAGATATCTTCAGACCTATCATCAGCTCCAGCATTGCCTGTCCCAAGATATTCATCATGCAGATGTGTAGGGGAGGTGAGGGGGCTTTGATATGTACACCTATGATGTCATGGATTTTAAGAATTAAAGTTGTTCCTAGAAGAGTCAAAGTTACAATAGGACACCAGAACTGCTGTATGGTTGCAATGCAGTCTTTGCAGAAAAAATGGGAAAAATAGAAAGGTAACCATTCTTACTAACACATTCATATACATGGTGACCAACCCCTCCAGCTGTGTCCTGCCACTTGCTTCATTATGTAATCGAACAACACAGGCTGACATTACCAGTAGCCATGGCAACAGCCTTCTAGTCCAGGTCATTGACCTTACATGTATGTGTTTGGAAGGAAGACCAAACAGAGCAAAAACAATGTTTCCCTTCCTTGATATTAAACATAAAAATACTTTTTACCATCAAGGTCAAGCAAAACACAATAATCATGTACTAGTACAGAACACTATTCATATCAGTTTAGAGATCTGTAGTCTAAATTTAAAAGACCTTTATTGCACAACAATGGTACACAGTACAATGTATGGCAACAATGATTAAACATATGCATAGTACAAAATAGAGGACAGTGTTACAATTGAGTGGTAAATATATAACCTTACCTGATCAGGTGAGCTGGACTTCGGCCGGTGGAGAGCAGATGCTTCACGACCCAGTGATGACCCAGAGGACGAAGACAGTGACTCATCTGTGTCCGACAGTGATGAGATGGTCCATGATGAAGATGTAAGTTCTCCTCTCTGGTTTGACCAGTGAAGAAGCCTCAGACCTTCTTCCTGCCACCTAACCCTAATACCAACAATTACTTGGTACCAAAAGACTACCTAAACATAGTGAAGGTTAAGAAAACATCTACTGTGAAGTTATAAACATCTAGGGTTTTATGAACTTCTTTGGTACATACCACAGTTGATACAAGCCATTTGATTGGTGCAATAGCTACTAATTACATCAAGCCAAGAGGTTGCATGCATATTGTAAGTTTTTTTGGTTTGATTGCTACATGTAATTTTGATTTGCCTGAGTGTCATCCTGTTTAGTTAGAGCAGAGTAGAGTTAGAGTAGACCTCTGGCTAAGTTTTGATTAGAAGAAAGGTAAAGAAAACTTTCTCGGGGTTTAAATATTTGGAAGTAAAACTAGTAACTCATTCATGCATTACAGCTCCAGGTCGACTGGGTAGAAGTAGAGCAAAGTCTACAGCCCACAGACTCTGACTCCGTCATCCTGTTTGCCTGTGCTGATGGCAGGAAGGCTCTCAGGCACAGTCTGGAGGGGTAAGCCACCTAACACTGAGCATTTGGGTTTGTGAAAAAGCATGCTAACATACATGGTTGCAGTCTAAGAATGGGATGTCAATCCATGGTCTATTACTAAATGTACTTGTTGAAAATAGTGGGGGGAATTCTCAATGTTTATACTGTATTGCATTAGATTCATTTGGTATATAAATAAAAGATATTCATTCATTCATTGAACCTATGATTATAGAAACTGTACCTCGAGTCTTGTCACAATCTTATACTTTTCAAGTCAAAGGTGAACAAACATCTGTCATCACAGTCTAGTACAATAACCTCAAACATGTGAGTGGCTCTGATGAGCCTTGTTTTGTGGTAAAATTGAAGTTAAAAACAAACAAACAGTGGAATTGAAGTTTAGCTCTTCAATAAGTTTAACTGGATTGAAGAATAGTTACATGTGGGACTGTACATTTTGTCTTCTGCAGATCGGTCCTGATTCAGAGTGTTGTGAAGGTGTTTGATGAACACGGCCGAGATGAGGACATTGACACCCTCTTCACACGTGTCCGACACGAGGTCGCCAACTGCAATGCTTCGATAGACGTGGATGGATCACTGCGTATAATCAAGCAGGCCGCGGAGACGCGTGTGTTTCTCCGGAAAAAACTCTTCCTTCAATGTCAGCAAAACACTTGACTGGTGCAAAGCAAACACATGGCGAAGGAAATAAATGTTTGCTAGAATAAGATTATAAATCAAGGTTACCAGTGAGAGTATTGAAGAATGGAACTGCCAAAGGATTTTAGATTCCTCTCACTAGGAGAGGTATTTTCTAAAGGACTCCGATAAGAAACAAGGGCTATTAAGATCATTGTCCACTCATACTTGTACTTAAAAGTAACGTTTTAATGATATTTCATGAACTACTGAAGTCGGCATACCCAAAATGTACAGAATGCTACTAATCACTGAATACTAGTAGAGGTAGAGCCAGACATCAACTTGCTTATTTAATTCACATGTTAGAATGATTTTTAACACAATGTGAATGAAGAAACCCTTCTTGTGCTTTGCACACATTAGAACGTTTTAGTCTATATTCTTCTGAATTGTTAATTTTGAACCAAAGCACAGATAGGCTAACGATTGCCATAAATTGTACACTGCATTTGGACGGATGGGCAAGTAGGCCTAAGTAAGTATATACTAAGCAGGGCTGTCTCTAGCTTTAGATTTTGTCCTGTCCCACTCAATGTTTGGGAGCCGATGTTGTTGATTTTAGTTGTTACATCTGTCATTTTAATCTAATGAAAGTACTTTTTCATCAATTTCATGTTATGAAGTTCAGACTTTTGAATGGATGGAGCGAAATTTTTTCCATTCTAACAAGCAAATTTCCGTCCTGGGATGGAAGGACGGGTCCTTGAGACTAATTAGTACTAGTAATTTGGACATGTAGTGGGCAAAACGTTAACAGAACAGATCGGTGACTGAGAAGGTTACATGTTTTTATCTTCCTGGACGTCCTGGAATGATGGCGATGCAGTTGGTGGAGTCCCATAGTAAGGACAGACTGTGGCCTGCAAGGGAGTAAACAAACATGTCAACAAACACAGAAACAATGTGAACCTTCTGCAGTACACCCAGTTTCAGAGTGCCAAGGTGCTACGAATACTGTTGTGTGCATGCATTATACTGTGATTCACTTTATCTTCACGGTTGCAAAATTTAATTACAACAGGTTTTTCACGGTGATGATAAGTGAAAACAGTGAACATAAAGTTACAGTGAAAGAAACAAGAATTACAGTATTGAAGTATCATTTATGTATCAAGTATGTGCTTAGAAGTTACAGTATGGTAATATTCTGTTATGCTTCATTCTGAAATAGATGTTTTTCCTCTAAGATAGAAATGAGCACATAGCACACCATCACCAATCCATAGATACAATGTACCAGACTGTTGTGTGTACACTATACTTTCTATAAACACAATACTGTGCTGGTAATACTTAAGGGAGACTAGAGTTGAATACAGACACAAGCTGGAAGCTTCAATTTGCAGGCAAGTGAAAGTTATGCTTCCATTACGAACCTCTGAACACGGCTTCGTTGGTCATGACATGCACCCCTCTGGCGTATCCCTGTGGTATCATCCACCTCTGCTGCATCTTTCGACACATGGCACGACCGGGATTCCACACTTTCCTACAGGGGGGTTCCAGTAAAGGTATCTCAATATGTATTATTGCCACAACATACCCAGTAACACACTCCAGCCTTGCATGGGTAAAACTTTGAAAGATGTTTTCATGACAACTGAACAGAAATGCCCACGCTACGAGATTTGTACAATAAAATTGATAAGTGAAAATTGTTAATGCTGTATGCTTGTTTTTCATTAAAATTCAACTGTCAATAATGTCCATTCAGTATCTAACTAGTCACACATGGAACAATTATACTGTCCTTGACATCATGAACTTCACAAACTTGCATCAGCTCTTAGTTTCTGTAAGTACTGTGTACACAAAAGAGTGCTTAGCCTAGTAACACTTCGGAGTCACTGTTTTGACTGCATAACCAGATGCATGCTCTGGAAAAGTTGTGGTTCTGTAAATGCATTTAAGTTCACTTGGTTTTTATTTTGCTCTAAGGCAAATATGGAGTGTTTGCGGCGGTTTTAAGTTTGCGGCAGCACTATAGTTACATACTGCAACAGTATTGGACAAAAATGTTCACGGTGGTTTTAAGTTTGCGGTGAAACGGTCACCACCAAAACTGCAAGCATAAAACCACCGCAAACATTTCTGCATTTACAGTACCTGAGTTGTGCTTGATCAAATTCCTGTAAAGGCTGGATATCTCTGGTCTGGTAGTGGCCTGAAAAAATTCAGTCTGTTATTTCCTGAAATTGTTTTTTCTAATATTACCTTTTTTGAACTTTTGAAGAGCATCACTCCCTGTAAAAAAGTTAACCATGCTGAGATATTTTCATTGATGGTTTTGATAGAGAAATCCTGAATGAAATGTTTAATTCATTTTTGCAGCAAAAAATTCAATAAAAAAAACTGACTTGTGCCAAAGTTTCTAGACAAAAAAACATAGCTTTTTTTCAAAAACATCTTAAGATAGAAAG
Organism: Branchiostoma lanceolatum; assembly: GCF_035083965.1. NCBI lineage: Eukaryota > Metazoa > Chordata > Leptocardii > Amphioxiformes > Branchiostomatidae > Branchiostoma > Branchiostoma lanceolatum. The sequence continues at coordinate 7,775,468 of NC_089732.1, read as the reverse complement.
TTACTAGTTTGAGCATGTAGCTCCTTTTATATTTCTCCTTTAACTATCAATAACTAACAACACCCACCTGTGTTGAGGTCCCAAGCTGCTGTGAAGCTGGTCTGGTACAACTTAGGGATGCAACTTTTAGGGGGAAAAACAAAACAATAATTCAATCACACTAGTCAGTGCTGCTATCAAAAACAGCAACAGTATTTTACATTCCATTCTCACTGAAATCTAATGTACATGTAATTGATGTTATGAAGTCTATGGATACTGTAATTCACTTTATCTTTACGGTAGCAAAATTTCATGGTATAAGGAAAATGGACATTTTCACTGAACTTTAACTTCACGGTGGCGGCAAGTGATTTACAGAACGGATGTGTGAAGGAATCATCACTAATAACATTCAACAGTTTTTTTCACAGTGATGGTAAGTTCACGGTGAAAACAGTGAACATAAAGTTACAGTGAAAGAAACAAGTATCACAGTAATTCAGAAACATGTCAGTCTTTGAATCAAAGCAGCCAAGTGTGTTCATACAAATGTACACGTCTGCATACGTATGAACCATTAAACAACAATGCCATTTACATGGATAATATGAACAGTCTGTCTACCCAAGGACTACCATTGGAAGAGGATTCATATTGTAATTGCTGCAAATATCAGGCCTTGCTACTTACTTGCCATAGTGTGGACGAGCTCGGACCAATGCTAGAACCAGCACGACCAGCTGCCTACTGTCAGGACAAACCTACAGACAACAGTTACACTACTGAGTGTTGGGAACATAGGAGGACATTGCATGCTGTCATACACACATACTATGTTGGGAATCATAAAACAAGCAAAAATCACAGTACAATAAGTGAATAACAGCACACTATGCTTGTTACTACTTTGAGGATCCACTTTATATTCATACTTGCAAAACTGTAATACAAGTATTTTCCATACCGCTCATACTTTTATTGATTGTACAGATATGTAGGATTTCACAATTATTTCTGTATTGTTTCCTCTTGACTGCATTCCGTTACCAATCTTGAATTTGAATGTGTGTTGAACCTCAAATAAATAGGTACAAATCACATGCCTGTAGACAGAAAAAACAGCTTCAACAATGATTTTCAAATCTGTATTTTCTAGCTTATGCAATAATTTGTCTATTGCCAGTTTTTGTTGTTGTGACAGTTATTATTTAATCATTTGTCATACTTACATCAATGATCTGCATGTCGTAGTCAGTGAAGGCCACAAATCTGTTTCCCCAGTCGGCGTCCTGCCGCGCCATGTCACAGATGAACTGTTCTGCATCCATGCGCAACTCCTGCACCTCTACTGAGCCAGGCTGTGACAACAATGGATGGAAAAATCTAATCAACTTTAATTATGTATTGGTGCTACATGTACTAACTGTTGTTTGTGCTGGCATGAAGAATGACAAATGTGCGTGTATTCATTCAAGGCTTCTGACTAAATACTAACACATTACCTGCCCATAGTAGGTGCTCCCCCTGTCCTCCCCCATACACAGCCTCATGGAGGAGTATCCTGCTCCGTGTACTTCCAGTGGCAACAAGGACTGGTACTCACTGCCACTCTCTCCTGTAACAAAGCGGACAAACACCCTTTAAAACAACTGCTAAACAGGAAAGATTGTTCTGAAAAATAGCGTACAAGTTTAAACAGACAAAATCTAAATAAAGAGACTGTAGTTTATGTAGCAACAACAATTAATCAACATTATAGGACGAACATAAAACTTCCCATTTCTCACCAAAAGCACACTGTAGAAACATGGTAATGCCTGAAATTCAGACCTTTTCTACTATTGAGTGCTAATTGCTAGGTTTATTGCACCTACATGTGCATGCCAAGTACTGTAATTCTTAAAATATTAGAGGTCAGGTATTATGTTCGCAGTTTTTGTGGTGAACACTTCTCTTTGAATTTAAAACCACCGCAAAAATTTTCATCACTGTACAGTATACCCGGTAGTGCTATCGCGCAACTGAATCACTGCAAACTTAAGTTAAAGGCATTTACAGTACCTTTGTTTCTATAGCTTGTTAGTCTAGATGTGATAATCAATCTAATATTTCACTAGTCTATGCTGCTATATCTGACCTGTGTCTTCCAAATGGTCTTCACCCTCAGTTGTGCTGTACACATACTGTCTCCTGGTGAAGGTGAAACATGGTGACCTGTTGCAGTCCAACACTGTGCTGTCCCAACTGCTGTCTGAGGCAGCAGACAGTAGATCGGATGGCTGGGTATGACCTTCAGGAGTCCTGCTGTCCACAGTTGTGCTGTACCCGGTGGTGCTGTCTGAAGCAGCAGACAGCAGATCTGATGGCTGGGCATGACCTTCAGGAGTCCTGCTGTCCACAGTTGTGCTATACCTGGTGGTGCTGTCTGAAGCAGCAGTCAGTAGATCGGATGGCTGGGCATGACCTTCAGGAGTCCTGCTGTCCACAGTTGTGCTATACCTGGGGGTGCTGTCTGAAGCAGCAGACAGTAGATCGGATGGCTGGGCATGACCTTCAGGAGTCCTGCTGTCCACAGTTGTGCTATACCTGGTGGTGCTGTCTGAAGCAGCAGACAGAAGATCTGATGACACTTGTGGAATCTTCTTGCGCAAAACTGTGCTGTCCCAGGAACTGCTGTCAGAGGCAGCAGACAGTAGATCTGATGGCTGATTATGACCTTCAGGAGTCTTTATGTACAGGGCTGTGCTGTTCCTGCAGTTGCTGTCCAAAGCATCAGACAGCATATCTGATGACAGCTCACAATCCATGCTATCTAGTGATGTGCTGCCTGTAGATTGTGTGCATGTATAGACTGTTTTCTGTGCTATTTGTACTGTACTTGCCCCATGATAAGTAGTATCTACTTCTAAAGTCTCTGAAAGGGAAGCTCCCTTCTTAGAAAAAACAATTTCTTCAAAGGCTTTGACAGAAACTGATCTCCTAATTTCTTCACTTTGGCTTTTATTCTCTTTGGTACTGAGGCATTTGGCACCTTCAGAACTTGATGAAGCATTGCTAGTGTTTATACAGGTGTTACAGCTGTTTGCACCTGCGAAGATTTCTAGACATCCAGGATGTGCAGCACCTGATAAATCACCTGCAGAGCTGTGATCAGCTGCACAGGTGCTACTCTTGTCTGTGACACCTGTCTTCACATTGTCAGATCCACATTTCTCACATAAATCACCAACTTTGTCCTCCACATGTTCTTGGTTCCCTGAGCATGCCCTCGCATTAAAAACATAAGAACTATTGCTACCTGAGTTCTGCATTTCCAAATGGTGGTCAGAAGATAAAACTTGGTCCTGACAAATTGCTGTTGCTGCACTGATCTCGCGCTGTAGCTTTGAGTCAAGTTTGCCATCAACTCTTAGAACTGGTGATGAAACAGTCTCCGGTTCCTTGCCTCCTCCTCCTGTGTGAATGGACTGTTCCCTGTCACCTCTATCTGTGTGAATGGACAGTTCCCTGCCTTCCCCTACTGTGTGAATAGACAGTTCCCTGCCTTCCCCTACAGTATGAATGGAAAGTTCCCTGTCCTCCCCTCTTAAGTGAATGGACAGATCCTTGTCCTCCCCTCCTGTGTGAATGGACTGGTCCCTGTCCTCCCCTCCAGTTTTGATTGACAGCGCGACCAGTGAGTCGGCCGTATTGAGGACGATGACTCCGTCCAGCTTGAGGCTGACTTTGGGGTGGAAGGGCGGGAACGGCGGAGCCAGTTCGTACTTGGTATGAAGCGTAAAACTGTGGCGCAGGCACCGTAAGGGCACGGGGGTGCTGAGAGAATCTTCGGGTTCTGAAAAAGGCAGAGTTGACAGTGAACTTCTTTCGCAACTTGAAAAATGTCTCTTACATTGACATCCTCCAATTTTGCAAGCCCTGGTTTAGAATTAGAGCTGAGTCTACTAGCTTTTTGCCACAGTTGTTAACTCAATTTGGCATTACCAAGGGCTCAATATATCAATACTGTATTATCTAACAATGTACAATTAAGAGGACAGTCTTATCATAACAGTTCTATTTCTATTTTCTGTGCCAGACTAATACATATAAAAAACATTTCGATGTCTATCAGACACCTTCTTCAGAGCTTATGACTGGAGTACTAGTACTGCTTCTCACCGCTATAAGTAGCCGATGTAGCTGGCGCTTTATAGCGGTGAGAAGCAGTACTCCAGTCAGAAGCTGTGAAGAAGGTGTCTGGTGGATAGACATCGAAACGTTAGCAGGTGAGATTACTTGGTTGTGTAAAAAGAATCTCCTATATCCTATACTCTATACCAAGCTGATGAAATTATTTTCGAACTTAAGTAACCGTAAAGTGTTGTTACCTAAATCAGTGCATATCATCTTAATTCCGGCCCCTGTTCCAGCTGCTGATGACACAGTAACACAGGTGCTCACCTGGTGGATCCAGATCCTGCGGCAGCTGCGCACAGTCCTCACAGGGCCCTACAGGTGGAACAGCTGTGACAGTCAGGTAACACAAGCCCTTCTCATCACTGCTGGGCGTGGTGACCCCGCTTTGGTAACTGTAGATAAAGTTGAAATTTGTTTTTACTAGGGCTGTGTACTGGCACACTGTACCTATAATACCCAATTAGTTCTACATGTATAATTGTATTACTATTACGTGTAGGTACAGGACCACACTTGAGCATTAAGTTTACCTGTACCCAAACCTGAAAAGTTCAAACACTCATTAATACAGTGACTATTTTTCACACTAAGGCCACACCAATTCAATTTCTTGGTTAACGGAATCTCATGCTAGATTCATTGGAAAATGAACATGAAAACAGAATCTCAGAGGAAAGTTTGTAGTTTGGTACACACAGTTTCAGGGAGTGAACAGGGTCAGGTGCAAAATTTCACCCCAGTCTTCTGTTTTCATGATGTCCTTGTGCTAAAATGTTACCAAAAAAATTTGTTAACCAAGAAATTAAATTGGTGTGGCCTACATATAAATAAATCTCAATGCTATTCTAGCTCCAGTCCAATCTCTTTTCTAGGTTTTAAAAAACGGCAGTTTGGTACCTTATATGTGGCAGGAACGTCTTACTTCTAACGGTAACGGAGATTACAAAATGTGTACATTTAAATGAGAACGAGCGGTAGTCATCTAAAATATAAGCAAAAGATCTGACTGGCTCATAGTCCCATGCCTGTATCCATGCACCAGCACTTTGGTGGGGTCTGTTGGCCACTGACACACCAACAAGTACACGTCTGTCGGAATATCTTCCTCTGCGAAGAGCCGCACTTGAGACACCTGTAGGAACACAAGATTAACATAATGGTCAGACAGTGTGGCATCGTGTGGCTCAATCAGTAGGGTCTTTCGCCCAGTATCGAGTGGTCCCAGATTCAAAACCACTGCTATGCCCCAATGTTGTGCCCTTGGGAAAGGCACTTAACACGACTTTCCTCACTCCACCCAGGCGTGAATGCCAGAATGGGTACCTGACTTGGATTGGGGAAGGTCATGTTAAGGTCACCTGCTGGCGCCAAATGGCAGCCGCCCAGACCCTTGCAACAGCTCCACAAAGTGTAAGTGTGGAGCAAATGTGTATCTGTTGTGTATTATGTGATTGTTAACCCTGCAGCAATTCAGCACTGGCTGCCATTGCATGGGTAATTTCTGACCAACAAATCATTATTATTATCATAATATGAGACCAAAGTGTGCACTAATGATCTGACGTACCTTGTGCAGTTTGATGTGCCGCTTTGCTGTTTCCGGCTGCTCCTGTGCTGTGAGTTGCTCCTGTGTTCTGGGCTGCTCCTGTAGTACCGGCTGCAGCACCCACCAGTGTAGGCGGTACTCGTAAATTGGGTACCCAGAATATTCATCTGATTCCACCAGCTGTGTGTAGGACAGGACAAACTGCCCGTCCTTGGTGAAGCCCAGGAACACATGGCTGCCAGAAATGAAATCAGGCTATTAGCTAGCAGGGCGTCAAGGTGTCTTCTGGACGCCCTACACTGAGAAATAGATTTACTGTACTTATCGGAACACATGATTCTGACTTAGAAAGGCTCTAGATATAGAATGTAAGTCTATAATGAAATGATTTGGCAGTTACAATAGTAAACCTTCTCATCATGTGACACAGTACAACCTACCCATCATGCAATACAGTACAATCTACCTACTAATTATGCAACACAGTACGACCTACCCATCATGCAACAAAGTACAACCTATCAAACATGCAACACAGTGCAACCTACCCATCATGCAACACAGTACAACCTACCCATCATGCAACACAGTGCAACCTATCGTACCCTTAGTACCAATCATGCAACATAGTGCACGTGCAACCTACCCATCATGCAACACACTACAACCTACCCATCATGCAGCACAGAAAGAGGTACCAGGTCCTTCAGGTTGAAGACGAGGGAGTCTGGTATTGTCCTATTGAACATCCTCACAGGAGTGGCACGACTGTGGGGCTGTAGACTGCCTCGTATCTGTCACAGAAGCACAAACAATGTTGTAATAGTTATCAATTTGCACATAAAATGGAGAGGGGGGCATATGACTTTTTGACTTCAGAAATCTTTACAGTTTTTTTAAAGCAAAAGCTTTGTTGGATCCGTTGGCATGTGCGGTGGCCGCCATCTTGTATTGTGACATCACAGGGTCGCCATACCATTTCATTGGGAGGGGTGTTTTTTGGGGTCACTAGCATTTTGTCTATTTTTAACAAATTGGCACACAACTATCACACATTTCAACCTCCTTGATTCAACTCAAGGAAAAATTCAATACTAATTCATATTCATAAAAAGACCACGTAATCGCTAGACTAAAATAGCAAACCTGAAGTATATACAGCACAAATACTTAACTCTAGTTGTGATTTAAGTTATGTAACTCTCAGCGGACACTGCATATCATATATTCCATTCATACTACTACTATCAACGTTACTAGTGATAAATTTATTTATTAAAGGTCATAGTACACACTATTCTTTTAGGGAATCTGTGCTCAGATGAGGCTTTCAGTAATTCTCAACTCATATTGTGACAGAAACGTCAACATTCTTCAATGAACTTTCTAGATTCAATACGTTTTGGTAGTTCAACCGATGACGAGCATAATTTTTCCATATTTGACAGCTTCGATTCACATGATCAGAGCAAGGGGTGGGAGGGGGGCACGGATTTGGTTGCGTATCCTTGTGCCACGACTACGCCTTTACAGCAAACTACACAAAACAAACCACACAATTCCTGAAACACTTAGTTCCACTCAAGAAACACTGGAAACACAGCTACTCACCTCCTTTAGCCGAAGTCTGTCGACAATGTTGTTACTCTTTTTCAACTTGGCCGCCATTTTTGTTCCCATGCTCCACTTGGAGTTCTCTGTGTAGAAGCGCCACGTGCGGTACAGTAGAGAAGTGCAGTTTGATGGTCTTTATCGATGAAATTGATTTTACCACTATTAAACTGGAAAAGTTGGTTTTCTATCGTAAGCAATGTCGAAAAGTAGTAACATTGATAACACAAGCTCTATCAAGTAAAATTTGATTTGATTTATATCAATGACATCCTCTAGTCCATGGGCCAGGTCCCTCAAAAAGAGGGACAAGGCTGACTTACTTTTTTGAAAAGGTTGATTCCTCTACTTTATCATTATGCATGATAATAATGTCAAATGTCAAGCTTTTTAGGAAGCATCACGTGATATGGTGACGTCACTTAAATTCAAGTGAGGACAAGCAGGACTTTTATGTTCATGTATTATTGCCACTGCAGTTGTGATATGCGCTGGCTACTCCCCAACTTTACATGCATGTTGATGCAAAGCACCACTACACGCTTTTTTCACGGTCATATTTTAGCGCTCTCTATCTCTCAGCTCACCAACTGCAGCAACCGTGATCAACCCAGGACCGCACCGTTGCAAGGATAGGATGCACCAAGCAGGTCGCATAGAGATCGAGCCTCCTTGGGTAAACCAAATCAAAATATTTGAAAGGAGACACATCAGGGCTCTGAATACTTTTGAAAACCGATGGTGCCCGCAAAATGTGTTTTTAATGTGACAGTTCCTTCACTTTGAGGAGGACAACCTTTCCAGTGATCGTTGGAAGCGAAGAAACAGCCATCATGATGATGATTTTATCATCCTTCACATCCATATATTTAAATCAAGTCAGTGTGGCAGGCTATCTACTCAAATATGACAGTAACATTTTATGTTATGACCAAGCAATAACAACTGAAACCCACATTAAAATGCATTTATTGTACCAATAAAATTTCAGTGATAATGATGAATACAAAATATCCAATTCCTTACTAACAATGAACATTTTTTATCATAACTGACCGGCGTGTCCCGAATTAAAAATGGCGCTGTCGAACATCTTTGGACAACGTATGCCCCCACCCCATTCTCTGGAAACAATAAATCAAATCTATCGACTACATGTGTGACTACAGTACACGTTTGTCACTTTTCAAATGTGTAAAAACACCAGTTCGACTTCAGAATTCCAAATAACATAATTTTAATCTTCCCTTGTGACTATCTACATGTCGTATAGCTGACAACAACAACAAAAATATCAGGTCTCCATTGATTATTTCTGTATTGCTTAATCATTTGGAGGATGGTCCCAATACGAAAGGGAGACAACATCATATTACATCATTACATGTACAGATGCACAGAAGCCTTGAACTAGCAGCACATGGGCACAGTCTGCCACTTGTATACATCACTGTTTAACGACAACAACAAAAATGACATTAAAACATTCATATTTAGCATATCGAATTAACACAATTACAAATTCTGTGTATCACATTTTATTAATAAGCTGGCAATAAAACCTCAGATGTCCACCTCGACTGAATACCACATTAGGAAAAATGGCTTTTGTTAAACTTCAAACTTATTGCATTTTCCCTTAATTAAAACGAACTTTTTAACAACATTGAAACAACCGAATACAACACAGGCTTAAGAATTATATTGTGCAGTGAGCTGGCCCAAATTGTCATAACATGTCAAAACTACCTCTAGGCCCAAAGATGTCATACAGACTTGCACCACTTTACAACAGTGTTACAGCCCCAGTGGCGGTCTTCACAATGTACATGTAGTACATGTATAAACAATTACTCTAACTACAATTATCTCACATGTCCTGTGTACTAAAACTACCAGAGTATTTACATCTATTTACCACATGGAATGGCAGCCAGGTTATCTAATAATTCCCAAGGCAAATGCATTATACACTTTAAGTGCCTAGATATTCAGATAAAATCATTATAACCATATTGTTTGACCAAATAGATGCCAGAATTTTCCTTGCTTTGTCCACAAAGTTTTATAATAAATGTGTCATCAAAGGTATAGGGTTATTCCAATAAGAAGCTAAATGATGCAGTCACACCTGTGTTTTTTTCATTAAAGTAAGCGTGAATTTTCAAAGACAATGTGTGGAGTTGGTCAAATGGTGGAGAGGGTAAAAATATTCATGAATACCCCCTCCTAAGGTTTTGGAACAGCCCTAATAGATTTGCTTAACACATCATGTGCACAGATTAATTCGCACTATAAGTATAAAAAGTTGCGTTACAACAGTCAATTTATGATATACTTTAAAATAGCTAAAAATTCCTGAAATTTCTAGATCTATCCATACTATTGGGATACCAAGGGCAGTGCACATAGGCCTTGGGCCTTGTAAAAAGACTGGAGATAACTTTGGCAAAAACAGACAGAATATTTTCAGCATCAATGTGGCTAAATTGCAGACACCCTCTCTAAACAGTGTTCATACAGTACTCCACTCTTCACCTACCATTGCTAACCATTGTACAACAGACACTGGTCACTTTCAATCAGTAAAGACACTAGGCATTTGGAAAATGTAATCATCAAAGCCCTATATTTCAATGTGTTGCTGACTGTACAATTGAGTTTCATATGTTAATAAAAACAACATGCTTCATTCTACACTATGTATTTTCATTATTGTCATAACTTTGCTAGATATAGAGGTATTCGACTTCAAGGATAATTTCATATTCCAGATTCCCAGCATCTTTCAAATTTTGAAGTGATCAGCATTGAAATATGACGGTCGCCATAACTCCTCATTGTGTCACTTCCTGGCCCTCAGATGCCCCGCCCTCTGTCCCTTCCTTTGTGGGCGTGGCAGGAAGAGGAGGGGTCACGGAGGAAGTGGGCGTGGCTAAGTTGGGCGTGTCGGGGCAGCTGGAGGTGGGCGTGGCCAGGGTGCTGGCAGTCTCCAGCTCCGACTTCTGGTTGATTTCTTGTAAGGTTTCTTCCCACGCTGACAGGCACTGAAGTAAAATGTATTTATGTAGATTAAGCCCAACAAACATTACATCACAAGGAGCAGGCGTTATGGTCTCATACCTCCATGTGCTTTTGACAATCATGATCTTCAATGCTCTTACCTATGTCTATAAGAAGGGTCATTCAAAACCTCAAATGGCAGTCAGCTAACTAGCTGTCCATGAACAATACCACACTACTTTCAGGAAGGGAGAGTCGGCCTGAAATGCTGCAGTACCTGAACATTTTTTGCCTTGTTTTTTCATGACCTCCATAACTATACCCACATACCAAAATTCATAAAAATCCATCACAAGGATCTTGATTTATAGGTGTTAACACACAAACACAAACACAACCAAAAACCCCCGTCAGAGGTGAACCTTCTTCCCAGAGGTAAAAATAAGATTAAAAAATACACACCTCTTGGTAATACTGTATGTTTCTGTCACACAGTTCAGAGAAAACCTCCTTAACGTCTCTTCTCTTGTTCCTGTGCCACCGCTCCAGGTCTGCCTTAAGGTCAGCGTTAGCACACTCCACGTTGTCGTTACTAACTTCTACCTGCTTCAGTAACTACACAAACAAAGTGTGGTCATTACAATGTGGTTGGAAATATCATCACATCAGCACTTGGTGATCATGTTTGCAATCTATTTCAGCAGTTGCACAAATACCCTGGTTGCTATTTACACATTCTTGATGTATAACCAAAAATCAAAGATGAAAATGAAATATTTTCAGTTTTTTTGAATTTCATGCTGATTTTTTCATATTATTAAGGGAATTGAAGACATAACATAACCTATTCTAGGACCTTTGACCTAATTATAACTTCCTGTCCTGACATAACTAGCATGTAGAAACCAGCAACACTGCATTCAAATAACTATATATGGACACACAAGCAAACAGACAGCCAAAACACACCAAAAACAAAGCTGTACACAGAGATAAATAAATAGTTTTGCACACTTTCCACCTTTCTGTAGCTGTTTGTGCATATCTACCTTATTCAACATGTATTCACAAATATATCATACCTCTTCTATTTGTGCATCCAGTTTGGTTCTCTTCTGCTGTCTGACCTCCTCTGGGTCCTTCCCCATAAACGCCCCGAGTGAGTAGCTTTGGTCAGACATCTTCAGCTATAGGACAAAGGTCAACAGTTAAAAGTACAAAAAACTCCCTCCAAAACTGTTGTAAATACAATGCACATTTAGCAAACTCTTACATACAATGTACCATAATAATATTCTATAGGAAGTAATGGACAGTTGTATAGATAACTGAGGACACTACTACCCAGGGCTGTCTTCAGTACCCGTCCAAGGATGCAAATTTGCTTGTTGGAGTGAAAAAAAATCTGAACCTCATAAGTGTCACATGAAATTAAGAAAACATATTTTCAAATTGGTAAGCTTAAAATGGCGGATTTAGCAATGAAAATGAACAACACAGGCTCTCAAACAATGAGTGAGACAGAAAAAAATTTAGAGCTGGAGACATCCCAAGCCTGCTACCTCCACATAATACTTAATAGTGAACCATAGCAGGGCTGTGCCACTAACCTGTTCTCTGTCATTTCTCTTCCTGTTGAGCTCCTCTACTGTCAGTTCATACTCCATCTGTATAGAATCCCTCCTCTTCAGCACTGCCTACAGGAAACAACAGGTATGTACAAAACAGTTACTACTCCTGATCTGCAATGTGCATACTATTAGGTAACAGTCTTCTGTGTATAATAATATCAAAATGACATATTCAATGCGATTGCTTTATATTTGTATGTATATTTTGGCGAGAGGGTTTCTAATAAGCATTTTTCTCAATCTTTAATAAATAGAAATAAATTACCTATATACTTGTTCTTCCTTCTTTGGATTATCTACAGGCCAAGATATGAGAAGGTTTCTCTTCCTTTTTGCATAATCTACAAACTAACACTGGGATGCCCCTGGTATGACTATAAGGGATACAACAGGCCTTTCTTGCTCATCTTAAAAAAAATTATTATCATTCTTGATATAATTCTAAGTGTGAACAAAAACAATTACCTTCATGGCCTCAGCGTACAGTATGTACTCCTTCACCGGCGGTGCGAAGACGTGTTCCTGGTCGCTGATCTGCTGCTCCAGCGCTTTCTCGCACTTCTCCACGCCGGCCGCCATACCTAACATGGCCGGGGCCAGCTCGGTCTCCGAGTTGGACCAGAGCGTGAAGACCGGCCCAAACTCCCGCAGGTCCTGCTCATAATCTGGGGGGTGGGGGGACCATGTCAAATACTGTATGTTACTTCTTTTACAAGCAGTAGTGAATAGTTTCATCAGGTTGGTACATGTAAGTCACTGAATAAAAAGACTTTTTGTACACAACCAAGTGATTTATTCAACTGATGTTTCAGTCACTGAAACATTATTTGAATAAATCACTTGGTTGTGTACAAAAAGTCTTTTTATTCTGTATGTTACTACTTTTAAAAGCAGTAGTCATGCTGTTACTTTTGCAGTGGGCCTGTAGAAGATACTGATGTATTTTGTTTTGTTTTCAAAATATTTTCCTCCCCTTCATGTAATATTGACAATGAAGATAGAAAAATGAATGTCATAACAATTTCAAAACGCTCAAACTCACCTGTCATCTCCTTGAGAAGTCTCTGGTTGATTCTGTCGATGGTGCCCATCTTCGCCCCAAACGTGTTCACATACTCCTGCAAAGTGATAAGACAACTGTGTAACCACTTAAGAAACAAGGTCTGTCACCAGGGGCCCCAAAATTGACCTTGACCTATCAAACATTACCCCCTACCTGCATAGTGGCATACTCCGGAGAACGGTTCTTCATCATGTATCCTGCCGCCATGCTACGCATCGAGCTCCCCATCTTTCCCATGATGCCTTGAGCCTGTTTCCGGTGTGAGGCCAATTCCTATATAGAGGACAATAAAAGGTACACCAGGTCCCAGTCAACATATCTGTTCAGACATTCCATGTTAAACATATAGAATCACATGTTAAACATAGCAAGACGCTTTACATGTCATTACATGATGTCAAGGTTCCCAGTTTCAAGTATCTGTTGAGTATAAAGAATCTGTCAGGAAATTTTACATATATGTACTATGTCAGTCATTGTTACATGTCTGCCCAGTCACTATAAAAGTTGTACTTTTAAAAATTGAGTCTTTCATGCGATATTTACTTTGAAATCGGTTGTGAATCAAAATCCAAACTAACACAAACAAGCAAAGGCAACTCACAAATAGTGTGCAAACGAGAAATAAATGAAGGAGAAAAAAAATACATCACAGGAAACTACTTAGGTGCCAGCACAGGTGTAGAGTGTGACTTGGAAAGAACACAGGGAACAAAGTGTAGATTACTGAACAATTAAAACAAAATCACAATAAATCATTTTTAGATGTAACAATTTTCATAATCAAGGATTGATTTTACAGACTTTAAAAATCACAGGGAAGTCAGGTAGGAATGACAAAAATGCACATAGAGCAAAGAACCAAACCTTTTTAAAACATTCAACAAAGGAGAAGGGGGGACTGAATGCTTTTGACATTGTTCAGTAGTGAAGCTGTTTCCTCTTTTCACACAGACACCTGAACTATGAAGCATCCGTTACCCATGCCTTAGCTGTCAGGAAGATGGTTAGATTCTCGTTAAACGACAGCGTGGGATGGTCCACGATCCGCGAGAGAAACTTCTGAAGCGCCGCCTGCCGAGTTTTCAGGAACTCCGGGCTGAAGCGGTCCAAACGACGGAAGGAATGTTTCTCAGGGAGCGGCTGGAAGGAGAAGTGAGTGATGTCATCAGTACTTGTACATTTTGTACATACAGGCTATGCTAGTTTCATATCTCTCAGCAGGGGTGCCTGGGAACATTTTTTCACCTGTTGCAAACTTCATTGTTATTACTATCTCTAACTTCTTAGTCTAACTTCATCAAACAGTTTCCAACTCTAAACCCACTTTTTTATTTCTAAAAAGTAAAAGGGTCCCTGACTCCTACCCTGAACTTTCAAAATGTGCAATGTATGAAGCTTAAGCTATATAAATGAAACCATTTTTATTAGGGGTGGATACCGGTTCGGCTTAATAAGGTCCAAGTCCAAGTTTAGGTCCAGAGATTTAGGTTCAGGTCCGGACCTGAACCTGTTCAGTTGATGTTTTGTTTTGTTAGACCAATATAAAGCATAGAGAATTAATACTGATACGCACGACTATAAAAGTTTCTTGGTGAGAAGACTTTCAAGACAAACCAGTGTTTGATATTTGCATGTTGCACTTATCTAAAATGTCTTTTTTGTCAGAGGGGAGACTCAAAAAAGCGTTTTATCAAACAAAATAGAAAAATTATTTGTACTTTGTTCAGGTTTTTTTGGACTCAGGTTTTGGCTTTCAGGTTTTTTGGACTCGGTTCTTGGATGTTATAAAGGTCCGAATCAGGTCCAGCGAACTGGTATCCACCCCTAATTTTTATACATGAGCATTTTGAGCTCACTTACTTAACTAGTACACGTGCTTGCAATGATATAACAAAGTTGGTCGTTCTGTCTTCCTCATTGCTTATAGGTGTAAGAAATAGGAAAGGTATACCTACAGGTATAAGGTGCGTTGGATTGGTTGCCTCAAGTCGTTCACGCAGCCACAGGAAGTCCTGGTAGCGCCGGCGCACGACGTACTCGTGGGAGTCATAGTCACTCCGCGTCGTCTGGGGAAGAAACATGGGAGTTGTGGGAATTGCATGCGTCTTGATGACTTGTAGGTTGCAATTGGGTATGGAATTACAGTGGGAAGGCTAGCTATAGGTTTAAAATCTCTTCTAAAAGATAAAATCCAATAAAATCTGGTCTATGTGGGCAGGTGGTCACTATAGACAGGATTCTTAATATAATACTTGTTTCAATGGGACAAAAACATAGAAGGGATAACCAAAAAGTGGTCACATTCGCCAGGCAGTCCTTATGTAGAGATGGTAATCACTTTTGATATACAGGTTTGATATACAATGTATACTGAATTTCTGGATCAAACAGAGTATGAACCCCACCTTAGTGGTAACCCTGTAGGTGATATAGGACTCCATGTTGGTGATGTGTTTCTCAGGGTCATCCACCGTCACAAACAGATCATGCACGTCCGAGGCCAGGGCATCGTCCAATTGCAGGCCAGCGAGCGACGACTGAGTGAACACTGTGATGTCATCTCCTGCAGCCTTCGGGTCACCCTGGTTTGGACAGGGATAAAATAGGACAGTTCAATTTAAGCCACAGAACAGACTAGTAAAACCTTTCTTTAATACCATAATCAGACTACTGTAAATGCAGAAATGTTCGCGGGGATTTAATTTCATGGTAGGGAGAAAATGGAGTGTTTGCGGTGGTTTTGACTTTGAGTTTGCATTGAAACAACAGTAGCGATACAGTCATACAATGGAATGACTTTTCGTGGTGGCTTTAAGTTTGCGGTAAAAAGTTCACCATGAAAACCCCAAACATAAATCCACTGCGAACATTTCTGCATTTACAGTTTGTCATGTAAGTTGATGTAAGATAACAGAGTTGACTCAAGCTATCTGATTGGTAAATGGCCATCCTTTACACTGATTAACTATCAAAAGTCAAACCCTGGATCAATAACGTAGATTTAGAACCTTATCATAGACTAGCAACATAGCTTAATCTTCATTGTATGTCTCACATGTGTATTCAGTCACTGTCTCCTTAATTATGCTTGTATTGTTAGTTGTATGCTAACCTGCAGCCTACATATTAATCATGATTATAAAGGGCAAGGCTGGAAAATCAACAATGCAATAAGATTATAAGCTATTTAGATAATTCTGCTTAATGTCTCTGTGACATTATAGTTGTTTTTTAAATTTTAAATTGAGGTGAATTTGATTGGTTGGTTGAAGTGTTGATTCATTGATTGGTTGATTGTGCTTGGTGCTTTTTTGTCCTTCTGTGCTGAAAGCAGTTTTACCTCTCCATCTGTAAACAAAGTGTAGAAAGACCTGGGGGTGGGGCCACAATCTAGAGGTGTCTGGGGGTAAAAGGCATCACAATATGTGAACAATATTGTTATAGCTCTTTATATAAAACACAGTTAATTTAGAACAGAGAGTTGTTTTTATTTGTGTTTCTATTTCACAGTGAAAGTTGGCTAAATTCACAGATAACCTATATCTAAAAGAAGCCAATAATACAAAGCTGTAATGATGGATAATGCAATTGTTATGATATTAGCATTTACTCATGTTACTTGTAGTATGATATTTAGTGTATTTTCCATATTTGTTCAAAGCAGGATCAACTTTAAGATGTCTGCATTTAGACAGGCAGAAATATTTACTTTTAATTCTAAATACAGACATCATAAAGTTCATCCTGCTTTGAAAAAATATGGAAATACAATAAATATTATCATACTGACATATTTTGAGTGAAAAATATGTGATGTTGGGTAGTGATTCAGCACATGAATTATCATCATCTGTGTGCACACTGACTACAGATGATAATACAGACCAAACGATGAATATTTCAGTTAGTTTTTGTGTAGAGGCCGCTAAATAAGCGATTTACATGAGCAAAGTTACAAGCTATTCGCCTCTTGTCTTTGCGATCAGGTGCAGCTAGAACACTTGACACCTATGCATTGTGCTGGGGTCACACGCGTGTACACAACAATTCCAACCCTCTCCCACCTCTGCACCCATGTCCAGCGACTCCTCCAGGTCTACGGTAGACGTGGTGATGTTCAGCGGGTCAAGGTCGGGAGAAATCGGCCCGCTTGAGCCACCTGGACCGCTGGGCTGACCCTCCGAAAATCCACTGTCCGTTCCGTCCGCCATCTTGATGCATACGTCACCCAGTTGTTCAATGCGTTTCTATAAATGCCTATGAAATCGTGAAAATTGTTTTCCCGTGCATGTCAATTTTATGCTTAAGATA
The DNA here is from genome assembly GCF_035083965.1 of Branchiostoma lanceolatum. Classification (NCBI taxonomy): domain Eukaryota; kingdom Metazoa; phylum Chordata; class Leptocardii; order Amphioxiformes; family Branchiostomatidae; genus Branchiostoma; species Branchiostoma lanceolatum. The sequence continues at coordinate 7,758,139 of NC_089732.1, read as the reverse complement.
AACTCATAGTATTGATTTAAATATCTTTATTACATATTAGATATAATGACAATATTCTTACGAGACTCAAACAAACTAAAGTTGATAGATAATATCAGAAATAAAAGGCACAACTTTAAAGGACAATGAACAGCAGATTTTGGGGCTTCGTTTTGCAGGTGATTCGGATGTGATCTTTGTTGGTTTGTGAAATGAATTGACAGCAAAATCAGTGATCAAAATTAAGATTCGTGGTTTAATAGATGAATTCGTAAAAAATCTACATTTGGTGATACAGGCCTAAGATAAGCTGTATACCATAATTTTGGGACAAATGCAATATTCTTAGTGCGCTGTAAACGTACATGTAAGGACTGAAGATTCATCAATCTGATTCAAAGATTTTAGCACAATCCTATTATTTATGGCTTCAACCAACCCTAACGCTCAAGGTAGGGCAACGCTAGATAGCATATAGCTCGTCATATTGGATGCTTATAAGGGCCATTGCTACTGTAGATCAGATTTCATCCCTCACAGCACATGTAACTCTAATACTCAGGCCAAGAACTGTAAATGCATTTTGAGATCGTGGTGTTTGCGATTTTGCCAAAGGAAGAAAATGGAGTGTTCGTGGTGGTTTTAGGTTTGTGGTACCGATGTAGTCATGTAATGTACAGTAATAGAAAGACCATTTTTAAGTTCGCAGAGAAGCAGCTCGAAAACTGCAAACATAAAACCACTGCGAAAGTTTCGAGAACTTGAGTCGGGTATTTTTAGTCTCAGACTCAACAACAACCTGCTCAAAAGCTGATGATGAGCTGCATGCAAAAATTTCTGCATGACACCTAGGTTTTTTCTACCTCTTTGATACTGCAACTGCAATTGTATCCTGGTAATATGTAACAAGTATGAAAATTGATTTACGTTGAAATCATATCTACTCTACCAGGCAAAGTGTAAGTGTTATAATGTTGACAATTCCACTTGCATTTTCCAGATCAAGTGCAACAAAACCGCTCCAAAATCCTGGCCGACCTTCAGCAGCAGAAGAAGAAACTCATGCAGAGGTGAGTGAAAGGTCATCAAGTCAGAGGTCAAGTTTAGAAAAAAGGCACTATTAATCAAGTCAGATTCAGAGGTATAAAGGACATTTCAACCTTACTTTTATTCAAAGTTGAGATAGGCACATGGATGATGTTATGTTGCTCTGGAACAAAACAGTAAAAACATCAAAGTCTTTTCCTCTGATATTTAATCATATAACTATGATATTTAATCATGTAACTTAGATTTTTCTGGTTCATAGGAAAGAGCCTACAGGCATCAGGGACCAAATGGAAGTGCAGCAAATGAATCAAGCACAGAGACAGGCTTTACAGGTAAACACACACTTACACAGACGTGAACACACACACAATTGTACACATAACACACACACATGACAAGCACATATGCACACACATACACACATACACTCACACCAGCCAGGCTTTACAGTCCACTACGATGTTAACAGGCAAAAATGTACATTGAATTGTGTAAGTGAATATATTGATACCGGGCATCACTGAATCATGTCATTTGAAGCTATAAAGGAGTCAATATCTGCATTTAAGTCCATTTCCATGTACAGAATTGTTGAAAGTCTTCAATTTTTTGTACGTTCACACAAACTCCATTTTCCCCTTTCCAGCACGCCCATGCCAACTCATTTGGCTACTTTGTGCCACAGGACTCTTCATTTGGAAACCTGATCCTCCCAGTTCTACCTCGAGTAGAGGACAGCCCACCTCCAACATGATCCTCATGCAGATTAATTATCTCCCAGCAGATGTTGGGAGAGATGTGTCCCTCCCAACATTTACTTGGGGATAACAACATACATGTAGACATGTTCCATAGAACCATCTACCTGGATGATCCTGGATATTTTTCACACATCTGCCTCTGTAACATGAGTTGTTAAGCATTGAGAAAACTATATTGTATTATATATGTAAGCCATAAGTACATGAGAACTACAATGTAGTAGCCACATACCTATTTTTATAAATTCTGTCATACTGTGAAACCTCTAGCGTTAGCACACTTGATGTCAGATAGCATCATTTAAGTGCTATCCCCAAATATAGGTCATTAATGAAGTATTAACCGAACATTCACTTTATTTTGTGAGAAATTGTAGCATTTTAGTTGTAAATCACTCACATCTATGTTATAGAATTTTAGGACGTTTTAGGACAATACTAAAGCCTTAAGGAAAGAATGCTGTGTTTCCGGTTATCCGAACAGCCGTAGCAAAAACCCACCATCCCTAGCCTTTATTTGGGTGCTTCTACAATGTATATCTGTATATAGTAATTACAATGTGTTGTTGGAAATACATGTACCAGTATCTTGATACAGTATTATATTGTTAAAATATATTTGTTGGATCACTTTGGCTGAAATGATAGAAAAAAAGATAATCCCTTCCTGCTGACGCTACTTTTTTCAGGATGGTAATCAGAAACACAGCATTATTTTTCCTAGGGTTAACAATTTTGCTTGTTTTGGATGTCTATTTTTTATCCCTTCCCACTCACATGTCCATATAATATATGAGAGCTGTTGCAATCTATGAGCAGCACAGATTTACAATATATCACTTGTACATGAGGAAATGAAAAACCTGACCATTTTGTAAGGGATGTAGACTCCTATGATAATTAGCCCAGAAAGCAGAACGTTGCATTTGTATGATATAACTTTGAATGTGCAATTATGAATGCCATTTTACAGTACAATTAGAGACAGGAGAAGATCAGTTTAGGTGCTGAGGCAATGCATTCAGATTTGATACTAGTAGATTTTTACAGAGATGTCCTGTTACGTACTTCTGTCTGGGACTCCCTACCTGAAAATCCTAGACCAGACCATGGACAATTGCTCCATAATCATCAATGTTCTAATAAGTAACAAGGTATCCATTTAACTCCATTAACTCCTTTGTAATAAAGATGACTCTTTTTATACAAATTGACTATTGAGTTTGACATTTGTCACTTCAACATCATTGTCAAGATTAAAACGATAGATGTATGAAGAAAAAATTTCTCTAGATATTCTAGTGAATGGTCACATGATTCGTCAGATTGTGAACTGCACATGTAGCATATTTGAGCATTTTGGGCAGTATAATCAATGAAGTAGAAGGGTAATATGTCTGATATTTATTTTGGTCCCCAAATGATATCGTAATTGTATTTTATTTTGAGCAAAAGGTTACTTGTACTAATTATAATGTTAACATGAGAGGAAAGCACACCAAAACAGCTAACATTAATTAGTTAATTATCTCCATGAATGGAGATATAGTTTTGGGTGTGTCTGTCTGTGTGTGTGTCTGTGTGTATGTGTGTTTGTGTTTCCGCACTACTGTCGACAGCATAACTCCAGAACCTCTGGATGGATTACAATGATATTTGGTATGTGGGTAGGTGTTGTGAAGCCGACATTCAAGGTAGATTTGGGGCCCCCTGGTATGTGACCTTGGTACTGCAGCAGAACTTCAGTTCTTGTATCTTTTGACCTGGACGTGCTGTGGTCTTGATTTTTGGGTGGCAGATAGCTTGTGATGTAATAAAGAAGTGGTGTAGGTTTGGGCCCCCTAGCAGCTTGCTCTGGAACTGCAGTGGCGTTATTGTGAAAATCTTCTAGGGAGAATAACTGAACAAAGGGACGACGGGTTTCCATGATATTTAGTATGCAGGTAGCTTAGACCGAGATGTACACAGTGATGTGCAAATTATGCTAATTGACACTTAATTTGCATAACTAATGAGGAAAATCTATATTTGCAGTGTTTTCCATTATAAGACTCAAATACATGTAACATATGTAGTTTATGGCAAGTGGAGTATCAGCAGATACCAATTATGCAAATAAATTCATAATTTGCATAATTAATGCAAAAGTGCCATAATTCATCCAAGTGGAAAATGATAGGATTGACAATATTGCATCATGCCTAAGTTGGATAAAGGTGTTTATGACCAAGTATATATTATGTAAATGTGTAAGTCATTTGCATAAACAAAATAGTTCATGGAGATATGAGGTCGCGGAACTCTTGTTACTTCTGAAAACTATTAGTTATTTCATTGATTGTATATGTTCGACACATGTATCACACACTAAATTGCCAGATACACATCATTTGCAATACGGCCCATTGAAATCTGTTTTCATTTCACTTCTTTAAAAAAACAATAATGTGTCCTCCAACAATAAGATTTGAACTGCTCATTATTTACTACTGAAGGTAATAGAACTAGGCCAGCCTCGCTCTGGTGGGGGATAAACAAGATGGCGACGTGAAGGTGGGAGGGCGCACACCAGGATGGCAGTGGATAAATCTCTTCCCGTCGAGGTTTCTCCTCCTCAGGAGTGCGAAATCATGGATCACATGGGGCACATGGACGAGATGCAATTTATCAACGATGAGGAAACAGGGATACCGTTTTTTCATCGCGTGGACTCGGCAGATTTGGTCTTGTACGCGCCTCGAAAAAAGCGAGCGAAAATGATAGGGAAGTATCTTATGGGAGACTTACTGGGGGAGGGGTCGTACGGAAAAGTAAAAGAAATGTTGGATTCAGAGAATCTGTGTCGAAGGGCCGTGAAGATCCTCAAGAAGAAGAAGCTGAGGAAGATTCCAAATGGTGAACAGAATGTTAAAAGGTGAGTTTGTCTTCTTCTTTCGCGAGGTAAAATAGTTTCTTGTCCCTTTTCAGGACGCGCCCACCATCCGTAAACAAACAACATGCGTCCGTCGGTCCTGCCGTTTTGGGACGGTATTTTACAGAGAAATTCCACATTTTTTAACCAAAACAATAGTGTATGTTCCCAAAATGTACAAGTGGTATACGTTTTGATGGTTCTGACTGAAATAAGAAAATTAAGATCATTCTCTTAGAGAACAGAACATGCGCATGCCCCCCTCCCCACTCAAGTCAGAGCGCGGTCTAATCTTTTAAGCCACATCTTTGGACAAAAATAGGCGGCAACACCTGAAATTATTTGCCCTCATTAATCTTTTTACGAACCTTTCCTATCTACTTAAACATACTTGTGGGGAAGGTCTTGGTCAATGTTTTCTGTAGTCCAAAATTATGTATTTATGGCGGACGCATGTGTCGTGTTGCTATGCATAGTTCATCATAAAATTATGGTACATCCCCAAGTAGTCCAAACATACATTACTGTTAGCATGACGTTATGTCTGGGTTATCTGCAACTCATGGCATCTACTTGGACATTGACTAGAAGCTACATACAAATTACATGGCTATCAAAACACACAGAACACCACAGCAAGTAAAGTCACATGATGTTCATTTTTGTTTTCAAGTAAATCTTGTAATTGTGTTGGAAAACTGAATACAAAGACGATATTTGACTATAGCTGAGCTATTGACAAGATGCTCCTGTCAATAAGATTTTTGGGCACTATTGACAGAATGTTCCTGTCGATACAATTTTTTTGGACACTATTGACAGGTTACTAGTATTCCTTTGATAAAAAAAAACATGCTTATTGAAAACATCTTATGATACTGTCATCCCTAATCCTTAGGATTGTAAAATGGTGTGAAAATAAGATGTTTACTATTAAACAACTTTTATAGAACTACCAAAAAGTTCTCTGCTAGGGAAAAGAAAACTGATGTTGTTCTTTCACTGATAACAGTGATTAGGACTTAATTGGTTTTGATAATAGAAGTCATCACGAAGGATCAGTGCTAAAAGGAAGATTTGTTAAGACATGCAAATTCTTTCACTTCAGACAAAATAGATCATTTCCTTGTAGGGATTATCCTCGTTAAGAATCAGATTGCTACTAAAGTAGACTATAATCCTGTCTGAGAAGATGATCAACCTTTTAATTTTAACTGTCTTAGATCTAACTTCTAGACATATATATGGTAAGTAATGTGTTCCATGTCTGAGCTCCTAGCTCAGTTCTTAAGTGAAGGACCATAAATTGCTGTAAAAACATACCATATGTAACACAATAGCTCCGTCAATAACAAGTAAGGTATGTTGTTGTAGGATTAATGAATGAAAAGGGTCAGACTTTGTTAAACAGAGATATCCAAACTACATTGTATTAGGTGCCTCTATTAGATTACTACAAACACACATGCAGTGATTACTCTAAAGTCATCAACTCTGTAATCAAGTAAGTTAGCATATCATCGTCATCAGTCCCGTATGTTTGAACAAACAACCGTGTAAACAGGAGTGTGTTTACACACGTGAATGTTTACACTTGAGGCAGCACACACATTAATACAGGACAATAGAAAGTGACCTAAGGACAGATTTGCAAATGCATTAGACAGATTTGCCAGATGAAAGCCTTGTATTAGTGCTGGGCCAAACTAATTGGCGTCGACAGTGCCACAGTGCTGTACTTCTGTACTGTGCTACTGCTACATCATGTAGATCACATTCAGTTTAGTTGTATTGTATGGACTGAAACACTAGTATCAAAGTCATCATGATATATTTGAAGACATTTCAAATCTTTTCTGTGTCTTCCAACCAAAATGAATACTACTAGTATTAGTATACAGTATCATTATTACTAATACTGTAAATGCCTTTAAGTTCACGGGGATTCAATTTCGTGGTAGGGATAAAATAGAGTGTTTGCGGTGGTTCTAATCTAACTAACTTGTAGTTAGTTCGTAGTGGTTATGTGGTTAGCCATTGTATAGTAGCCATTGTATAGCCTCAGGTCTATGTTGTGACAGCTTCAGTAAATCGTTTCTGATCTGATTAGTCAACATAATCCCAAAGTAAATGTCATCTCTATGAGGGCGGCACAAGGTTAACTAATTCCACATTCCTGACATTATCAACATTGTTTGTTATACTTGATAACAATCATTGGACTAGAAACTATGTAGTACTGCTGCCAAAGTACTAGACCTTGACAATTTTCTTTCACTTTTTGATAAATCATAATATGTTGTACGGTAAACAATGTAAGTATTCCATCAAAATAGTATTTAGAATAAGATTTCTCAAACTCAAAGATAAACAGTTGTGGGTGACACACCCACGTGCACCCTACCACCAAATTTACCAAGGTGTTTATTGCATCATGCACGTGAAAGCGCCTAAAGCGATGCTTTGTAATTGGGTACAGAAAGAATGTGCTACTACTAGTACTAGCTAGATAACCACCTTTTCCAACCTACCCCTTGGATAGGTATTATCTAATAGGATTAATGATCTTGATTTATACAGCTAAAGGTTGGTAACATTTCAGTACAGTAGAATCCGCTTAACTGCACCACCCATTTGTCAACGTTTTTGGTGCAATTATCCGGCTGGTGCAATTATGCGAAATGCCCAGCTGGACCGCACCACCATGGGCGAGGGGGTGTATTGTTAGTCAGAAACACTAGCACAAAGAAAACAGACGAAATTATTCAGTTATTGACTTTATTTATTGACCCTTTGCTGAAAATAAAGAAATGACTACGAACCTGTTTTAAAACATTTCGCATTCTTTCATTTTTCCATGCGATCTACCGCATTACAACAAACGTAATGTTACAGGGGAGGCATCCTGAAACATGGTCATGCCACTCATGGGATAACAGTTTCTGTGTTACATTACGTAGAGTGCAGTTGTCGATTTACGTAAATCATGTACCGCCATGAAACTAGGAATTGAAACTAAAACTTGGTTACTGATTACGGGTGACCCGCCCGGGACCTCCCATACGATTCCTATCAACGTAACTGTCAATGGAGACCACCTTCTTTTGTTACTCAAAACAGTTTTAAACATATTGGCGGTATTGCGCCTTTACACCGGCAGGTATCGGCTCATTTGTACCGCGTTTGCCGATTTTAGCGCACCTTTTCAGTTAACTTGTCGAGGATTTTTGAAAAAAATTGGTGCAGTTATCCGGCATTGATGTCCATGCGCGGTGCAGATATGCGGAGTCACTAACAATGCAGTGAATGGGAATCGGTTTTGGATATTGGGATTCGGTGCAATTAAACGGTAGGTGCGTTTATCCGAGGTGCAATTAAGTGGCTTCGTCTGTATAACTCTGATCTTGCTTATATGTGGGACAAGCTACTACAGGCTGGTAATTATCATACAAGGTCATTCTTATGTAGGTTAAATGACACTACCTTCCGACTATGCCCTTGAGGGCTGTACTGTTCAAAGCATGAGAGGGAGGAATATGTACATGTACTGTGTTGAGGTAGCCTTTTATCATCAGATTTACAATTTGATTACATGATTAGGCGGTAGGGAGGATAAATTGTTATGTTACGTGCCTCTTGGTCAAGGAAGGAACTTCCGAAGGAAGGAAGGAAGGAATGGTATTAGGTAGAAAGCATGGTAAAGAATAGGGGATGGGGTAGAAAGGGTATAAACTTGATGATAAAGGAATGTCTTAATATTTTGAGCCAGCATGCAATTTTAAGTTACTTTCATTAGGAAAAGTTCAAATGCTTCCGTTAGCTGCAGTGATTGTACATGTAGCTTACATCATTTGTCAACCAGCTGGCTTCCTATAGCTAGGACTGTCAGGATAGCAGTTATCGATGTTGGGAAATTTTCCTCATACCATAAAATGATCATGTCCTGAGATGTTATAAAGATACATGTAGACTGGAAAAATACCATGTAAGACAAATGATTGTTGCATCATATACTGTATTCATAGAGCATTTGGGTTTAAAGGGTTTAACCGACTCCTACATCTGTTATTGTTATCATTATTATTTTATGTATCGCTTGAGGGGGCGATCTAAGGTCACAAAGGTGCAGTATTGGCATAACTGCAGTGACATGTGTCAAAGGTCGTATGGAGGGTAGAAAGGACTTGTCAGCATTCTCACACGCATATCTCAAGCCACATTAATGATAGTTCAATGCTTTGTGCTACATATACTATATAGGTTGGATGTTTTTGGTCAAGATTGGCCTGACCAGTACTAGTGTACAGGTATCAACAAAATTTGTCAAGAGCATTTCAAAATGATATTAAGCAATAAAGCACTGTATATGGGATACTGTTTTGTACTAAAGCTGTTTCAGTTTGTTTTTTCATTTATATTGCACAGTCAGTAAACCGCCTCATGGCGTAACTCACCAGATTTGTACTGGACAGCACAAGCTGCATATCCGGACAGATTTATTTGATCCACTCACACCTGAGTCGAGTGAGGAAATTGTCTATCTTTACCATGTTGAAAACTTGTTGAACTACAGACTGCTGGTACTGCAACTGAACATCATCATCTTCAAGACTGAATGATTTTCAGTTGCAGCACCAGTGAGTCTGTAGATGATTTTCATCCGCAATACATATACCAGTCTGCAGTTAACAAGTTTTTGACGTCTTGCATCATCCTTTCTACATACAATGTACATGTATCTTAGATTAGCAGTACCCCCTTCCCAATGTTAGCATTAAAAATTTGAGAATGTAAGAGAATGTTTTCTGCAGATTACACCCATGTGTTACAGCCTGTGTTTCTTTCCCTCCACAGAGAAATCCAGTTATTGCGGAAGCTAAGACATAAGAACATCATCCATATGGTTGACGTCCTCTACAACGAGGAGAAGCAGAAAATATATCCTTTGTCACCTGTTGACATTCACAAATTGTGCAAACAAAACTTGTTTTTTCATTATGATTGTATATAATGTTAACACCCACACACTTATGCATACACACGCACAATTTCCTCTTAGCTTGAATGTCAAGTTGTTTGACAGCTTGTTGGCATTTATTCTGTAACGCTACTTCACCTAAACCTGGGAGTTCTCCGATAAGAGTCAATTGAAACTAATCTGGCAAAACAATTAACATAGATTGTCAGTGTTGATATCATAGATTCCCTGATATATGTTTCCCTGCAGATTTAGATGAGTTACTTGCCATCAGGACTTTGTGTATGCAAACAAAGTGGGCCTTTTATACATGCATGGTAGTCTGTAGATAGAGATCACAATTATCGCTAGTATTAGTGATATCACTAGCCATTGTAACCTTTAGCACACTGAAGTAACCGTTCGGCACCCCATTCTCTATTGGTTACAGAGTTAGGCATCAGGGATAAGGTTAAGGATTGCGTATACAGTGTGTTGAGTAGGTTAGACCTTAACCAATCACACGTACCTTGTGATGGAGTATTGTGTTGGAGGCCTTCAGGAGATGTTAGAGAGTGCGCCGGGCAAAAAGTTCCCCATCTGGCAAGCCCACGGGTGAGTAAGGGTCAATATTATAAGTATTGGTGCATATATCTCTCTTCCTATGCAAATGCACTACATCACTAAATGTATATACAACCCTTATTGGGCACATTCTTATTATAGTTGGCCGTCAGGTAAGTTTATGCATTAAATATTGTCATAAAATGAGCTCTATATGTACATGTATATAACATTCTTCTAGTCTTCCTGAAGGTGGAATTCTAGTAGTTTCTTTGTCTTGCTGTCTACTCTGAATGAGCATTAGATATCCCCCTCTGCACATAATACTACCCATTGATAGGTTCTTTTGAACCCCCTTTACTGAAGATGTCAGTCTCTTCAACCTTGTAGCTATACACACCCTGAAACCATTTGTTTTTCAGAAGTGTTAACTCACTCTTCTTCTACTTATGTACAACAGGTACTTTTGCCAGTTGCTGGAAGGCTTGTGCTACCTGCACAGTCAGGGGATCATCCACAAGGACATCAAACCTGGGAACCTGCTCCTCGCCACCAACGGGACACTAAAGATCACCGACCTGGGGGTCGCAGAGGTCAGACAGCAAAGTTCAAAGTTGAAAGTGTCTATTGACTGATATATTCAGGTGTCATTGCTTTAGAAGATATCTATGCACCGGAATCAGTTGCTGTTTCTCAAAACTGATATACTCTTACTTGTAAGATTATAGAAGAAAGTAGTCCCAATAATGATGATCATGGATAAGTGAGACTGAAGGTCACAAAATCTTGAATGAGTGATCTTATTATAGTAAGTTATCAGTTGTTCAAAGATTTGTATAAAGACGCTTATACAGTATCTTTCAGAAATATTATGATTATGTCCATGCAACCGCTTCTTTATGAAATTGCAGGACATAGTTTCATTGTTTGAATATATTTTACTTCAGTTAGTACTAGTTAGTTGGCGTTGCTAGGATGAACATTTTCTAAAACAAACACACGCCCCTCCCCCTCAGCAACTGGACCTGTACATCCCCGGGGACGTTTGTCGGACGAGCCAAGGTTCCCCCGCCTTCCAACCCCCGGAGATCGCCCTCGGGCTGGAGACGTTTCTAGGGTTTAAAGTAGACATTTGGTCTGCTGGGGTCACACTGTAAGTTGGGTCTTCTTTCTACATTCATTTGTGCACTCATTTCATCATTCACTTACCCAGTTATCCATCCGGTCAGTACCTTTGCCAGGAACATTATGTTTTTGGTAGCATTTGTTTGTATGTATGTTGTTTTGACCAACGGAGGCAATAGAGGATTTTGTTTGCATTTATGCATGTCCACTGTTTAACAGCATACCTCAAAAAGCAATGGGTAAACAAATAAACAAGTTATTGATTGTCTTAAAATTTGGTATGTGGTTAAGTCTTATCCTACATAAGAAATGATTTTTCTTTATAAAGACAATTCAATCGCTACATCTGGATAAGATTCAGAGATTACTTCAGGACGTTTTGAGTGACATCCATCACTCTTCTTCAGAGTCACTAGAATAAACTGGCAAAAGAAGTCAATACTGTCAAGTCTGCCAGTTAATTCTAGTGACACTGAAGAAGAGTGGTGGATGTGACTTAAAACATCCGGAAGTAATCTCCGAATTTTATCCAGTTGTAGAGATTGAATTAGTCTTTTTTGTTTGAAGTCTCAATATTTTTTTTTCAAATCTCAATGAGCTTTACTTCTTGTGTGACAGTCAGTCACTTGAGTAGAAGTCGTTGTTGATCTAATGTTTTGGTGTTGCGTCCTTAGCTTCCCCACATCATGTACTTGTTTATTTGTTTGTTCCAGGTACAACATGACAACGGGGAAGTATCCATTTGAGGGAGACAACATCTACAAGCTGTTTGAGAATATAGGACGGGGAGAGTACACAATACCTGATGAATGTGGGCCGCTATTATCAGACTTACTTAGAGGTAGGTTGGTGACATGTCATGTAATTATTCTTTTTTGTCAGAGAAAATGTTGTCAAACATTCGGGACTTTCCCATGACTTTGCTCCTGACCACTCCCCAACCAAGGTTGAAGTAGCCTGAAATTCATTTTATTCTTGCTCCAGTTTGCTTCTCTGATTGCATCCAAGAAGAACATGCCTTTTCCTATGTAGATTTTTCAAAACTCATAGTCGGCTGGTGCAGACGACTTGTGTAGCTATAGAATAGTAAGAAACCTCACCGACCTACTCAAAACCACAGATGACCTTGCTCACAACTAACTCCCAACCATGGTCTGGAGAAGGTTGGAAGCCCATTGTTGGCTACAGGGGCTTAAGGTCCACCTATGATTCTGCATATATATGTGTCCAGTTTTATTTGTTACATCCATCCATATTTGTATATATTTGTGTTCTACTTGATAGCAGAAACCTCATGTGTCTTTCTTTTCTTTAGGAATGCTGCAACATGAACCAGAGCAGAGGTTTACCTTACAACAGTGTAGAATACATGAGTAAGTCTGCCTCTCTAGCAATAGTACCAAATACATGAGTACATTTGCTTTCCAAATAACAGTATACAGTGCAAGTCTGCCTTCTCAGCAATACTATAAAATATGTGTGTGTGCCAATACGATATTGATACAGAATACAGGTCTGATTCTCTTGTATACCAAAGGTTGATGCTATTGTTCCCTTGGCGACAATGTCATGATGACTCTGTTCGGTTCACTAACTTTTTAGAATGTATCTTTATGCCTGTACATTGAATGTCTTTAATATTACCTTCTGAAAAGGAATGAATTTGGCAGTCTTTCCCTGGCTGTGGTTAGCTCCTAAAGAGGACAGTCTTCATGTCTGTGGGTCCTTTGTTCCAGTTGGTGTAGAAGGAAACATCCTCGGACGGAACCCGCCACCCCCCTCCCCCCACTACCGGACACCGAGGACCCCACCCGCAGCATGACTGTCGTGCCATATTTGGAGGATCTCCATGGAGACCAGGATTATGAGGATGAGGAAGAGGAGGAGGAGAGGGCGATACAGGACATGCTGCAGGCAGGCTTCGGCAGGAGAGGTCAGCCATTGGACAGGGGATATGCTAATTAACCATGCAGAAAGGCCATTGGCAGGGGATATGCTAATTAATCTTGCAGTTGCAGGGAAGCCATTGGTCAGGAGATATGCTAGTTACCCTTGCAGGGAAGCTATTCGACAGGAGGTCTTTTATTTAACCATACAGGGAAGCCATTGGGCAAGAGATATGCTAATTAACCATGCAGGGAAACCATTGGGCAGACGATATGCTAATTAAACTTGCAGGGAAGCCCTTGGGCAGGAGATATGCTAATTAGCCAGGCACAGAAGCCATTGGGCAAGAGATATGCTAATCTATCTTGCAGGGAAGCCATTGGGCAGAAGATACACTAATGGAAATTGCAATGAAGCCATTGTCAGGAGGTATGCCAAGTAACATCGCAGAGAATCCACCACAAACATTTCAAGATTTACATGGCAGAATCAGAAAAAGAAAATGGCTTTGACAGCTGAGGCTTTGACTGAGAGCATTTATTTTGTATAGGAGCATTTATATTCTTTTGCTGTATCATTTCAACAGTTCTTGTTCATTTTGAAGGAGAAGCTTGCCAGGAGGACCCTCCCCTAGAGCCAGACGACAAGTCCAGTACGTCCATACAACAAGGTCCAGCCACAACAGCCAGCACATCCTCCATAGGAAGCAAGTCTCGCTTCAGTAAGGTCCGCAAAATCAGCTCCTGCAAACAACAATGACAGTAAGTACTTGAACAGCTTTGTCTCTCACCTCCCAAGGTTTGACAGTTTGTTTTCCAGTCTTTAGCTTTTCATTTGATACTTGCTTTCAAATTGGTAGATAGATCTGTTTCACTCTCTTGATCCATGTGTCCAATTCCAAAGTCTTTCAATTTTTTAGTTGTATTTTTCTTTATGAAAAGAAGAGAGAAAAAGAACTTGCTCCCTTCAAGATGACAAGAAAGAACCGAAAATGGAAAATATGTCCTGTCATAGCCTTGAATGTACTTGAAGAAGTAATACTAGTGTGGAAGCCTTGGGTGTAGTTGCCAACTTCAAGGATGCTACCACACTAGCGTCACTTTGTGCACTACTTGAATACAGGAATAAAAGACTTTGTTGCTTCCATTCCTGTTATAACATATATGATCTTTATTTTCAAATTCAGGCAACTTGTGTCTTGTTTTATCCATCTTGTTTCTTTTCACTCTCTCACATTAAAATTGGAGTTTGCAGAGGATGTCATCCATAAAATTTACTTGCTGTAGCCTTAGTGTTAATCCTTGACAGTGTTCCAACAATGCTCTCCCTTGTTTCTGTCAGCAGGTACCTGTGTTGGGGGGACCCTGGGCAGCCTACATATCCACCTTCAGTTCTTTCCTCCCGATGCAGAAGCATGGGTGCTGGAGCCTTGCAAGCCAACCTCTGATGAAACCCAGCACTTTGCTGACAGCGAACTTAACATAACTTATAACTGGCAAGTCAAACTACTCTTCACAGCCTGTTTCTGATTGGCCAACCTGTAACCCAACACAACCAGGTGCTGTCAGACTGACCTCTGACCTAACACAACCTACGACTTATCAGATGAACTTTCACCTCACATAACCTATTTTGAAAAGGAGTTCCTGTGACCCTACACAACATGACAAAGTAAGATGCACTCTGACCCAGTACTGCTGGCAAGATATCCCAGCACAACTGGCTGCTGGTATGTTGACCTCTAACACAACCTGGTGCTGGCATGTTGACATCTAAGACAACCTGGTACTGACGACCTTAGATCCAGTACAACTCACTGGAACTGCTATGTGATGTATTGTTATCCATGTGAACTATGACCTGACAGTGAGGCTTACCTCTGGATTCATGAACAGATTGAACTTTGACCTGACACCTTACCATCACTTGAAGGCTAAACCATTTGCCTTGCAATTGGCTTTACTAAACTATGACCTTATGGCAAGGGTCTAGAAAGCTTGTCTCTGAGTTTATTTTACACTGTGAACATACATCTATAACCTGGCATTCTAACAGTCCCCTCCTATATGGGAACAGCATTAAGTGAGGAACCAGAGGGTTTGAAAAAAAAAAAAATCAGATTTATCCTTCTGACTACAGAGGCAGCCATTTTGCACAAAAGTTGTTAGATTATGAGGTTAGCCAGCAGGTTACTTGAACAGCTCAGTACATCAAAAAGTAGAGGTCTCCAACAGCAGTAGTTCATAGTACTCTGTGCTTGGTACTTGGGCCATGTTGTTTATACAAATTCCTTTAAGTTGGTTGTATAAGTAACAGCATTCTATCCTTTTGTTCAGCCTATTGTTATTATCTCAGTATTATCACAACATTTCATGTAAGCAAGATGCCTTGCAGACCACAGACATAGTGTCCTTGTTGTAACCAGGTTATTTGTAAACTTTTGTCGTACAGCAATGTACATGTATGTGTGTGCTGCCCAGTGTTCTCCTGTAACAAGATGTAATAGTTGTTTAAAAAAAACAAGAACAAAACAGCATTACCTTAGTCTAGGTCAACGTGGTGAAAAAAAGTTAAACACACATTTGGATACCATATAACTACTGGACCCAAAAGATTCACACTTTTATACAGCTTGTAGTTAAAACGAGTATATAAAGTACACAAAAGATATTGTCCTGTATGTATGAAAATGCAAAATTTATCCATGGAATATACATAGCATGTATGAATATGTATTATACACAGTGAGAAACTATAGAGCAGCTACTTGTACTGACTGTCTTGCCTACAACCGTGGAAGAAGATGTACATGTACATTTAAACTTCTAGCCTCCCTCGCAGACTTTTAGGAGTGCCAGCATTTATTTTCTGGCCTTGCGCTGATTTGCGATTATCAGCACCAGCCAGATTCCCTAATAGGGGAGATAGTTCAGGCGTGCCTGATTTCTGTTCTAGGTGCGGGAACAATCCCCCTCGGCATTAGAGAACCTGGCCCGTGTTTAAAATTGCGAGTCAGGGCTCCCTAAAAAAATGTCAGCGCTCCTGGAAGTCAGCGAAAGAGGCTATATATTTCACCGTTTATACATAGATTATGCTGTATATAGAGCTTTCAGTAAACAAGAAATGATGCTATACAAACTGCCAATGATAACAGTCGCCTCTTTGTCATTGATCATGTGCATGAACTTACACCTTATTTGGCACAACCAGCCAATCAGCTAGCAGTTGTTAATATTTATGAGCTTGCCTTATTTAGCCTAACCTGCCCATTTAGTAGAATTTTTCACATCCAGGATATGATGATACCAGTGTTATCTATTGTCAAGGATGTTTTGATAGAACCTTCTTGCTATTACCCAGTCCTTAGTAGCATTTTCTTTCAAACCCTCTGTTTTTACAGAATAAGATGGACACGTTTTCAGTTGGGTACTAGTCCACCTAATACCCATCAAGCTAGTTCACTGGTTTTCCAGCCTGCATATACATTTTAGTGCATAAAACAGTTAAGTATATACACAGTAAAGATGTTACATGGAAATGCTCTAGAGGCCACATGAAAACATGGAGACCTAGTCTGTGTTTTGAAACTCCTTGGTAATGTTTTGAAACTCCTCGGTAAAAACAAGAACAGCAGGGGGAGGGGCAGTGTGTGTGGGCAACACAGTGTACCTTTGGACAGATGCTATCAGAGGTTTTTGAGGACGATGAAACAAAACAGAGTTGTGCACAGTTACCCTAAAAGTTGTTGCACCTTCCATAAGACACATAGCCTCTGCCAGGCTTCAGATGTGTCTGGAAAGAGGAGAAATTGGCCAAATAGACAGACTACATACCAGATGAGTTAGCCGGCTTAGGAGTACAGTTTGCCATCTGAGGTGACTAAACTATGGCATATGTTATCTGTCTATTTGGCCAATTCTCTTTCCAGCTACATCTGAAGCCTGATAGAGGCTTGAGACATAGACAGAAACAGAGAGAGAGTTATGGTAACAGGTTCCCTTTTAATTGACAATTAGGAAACATCTACATTCTGTACAATTGGCGTCAGGCTGCGGGAGTTCTATTCACAGGGCGCAGTTAGGGTTCCACAGGGCACAGTTAGGGTTCCACTTCTGTTTTACTTTTACAGACAAAAACACGACAGCCAGGGTACTATGGTAATGTAACATCCCACTACATGAGCAGTGTTAACCATAACATCACTATTACATTGTTTAGCACCTGCCTATTCAGGACATATTGCAAGAAACACTTGCTTTTCCTCCAATGCAACATGCCTGCTTTTGATTCTACCTACATTGTATATGGCCAGCAACAAACAATGGACAGGTTCTTTATTAGAATCACATGTTCTGAATGATATATTGGATCTCTTCCCACTAAGAACAAATGCCATACACTGTTGTTAGTAGTCTCATGCATATCATTTACATTCATATTGCACAGTTCTCAGAACAGCCCCATAACAAACCTTTGTCACATTTGTGAACGCCAGAGAGATCTAACATAACACATTACATTACAAAAGTCGAGAGAGGTTCCCTTGTTTTGCTGCTTTCTTTACAAATGAGTACGTACATCTTTCAGTATTATATATCTGATTCGCTTTAAGAAGTTGAGATCCGATTCGCTTTAAGAAGTTGAGATCTAGATGAGTGCTTCTGGAAAACATTTATGGTGCTAATGACATTTACTAGTACTGTTCTTTTGATTTTTCGTCAGGCTGTTTCAATGTATCCGTGATGCGATGCTCAATGTCTCCACTAGGTGGCGCAACTGAACGATAGTACCACGTCATACTCCGCAGCCAGAGTCATTATCCCTCAGCCGTCATCACCACAAGAATATCCGCAATATATCAGGTTTCAAACTCTTGCTTGCAGCATGTAAGGCACAGTCTCCAGCTGCACTTCGTCCTAACATCAGTAGGTGGCGCAGCTGAGTTATCTAATGGGAAAGCAAGAGCAGCAGCAAGGGCGATAGGTGCAGAATAAGGCTGGTTGTAGCGCCTGCGGCAGCGTGGGAACGCTTTCCCGCTTTCGTTACGGCGCCCCCATCATCGGTAGTATCGGGCCCGGCTGTTCCCGTCTCTTCTGTGGCGCCGACGTCTTCCGCTTCGAGGTTCGGGATACCGGTGGGCATTTCTGCCTCATCTGCCTCCTCCTCATCATCACCCTCTACTTCATCCTCTTCCTCCTCTTCTGTTTCATCCTCGTCCTCATCTTCGTCCCCAGCATCTTCCTCATCCCCATCTCCCCCATCATCATCCCCATCATCATCCCCATCATCCTCTTCGGCACCATCCTCCCCATCCTCATCTTCTCCCTCATCATCATCATCATCGTCGTCGTGCGTTTCGCCGGCCTCTAAAATTTAGAAGAAAAAAATAGATAAGCGAACAGGATACGGGGGTCACAGCTCTGTGTCGTTCTTTAAAGATGTGTATCTTCTTCGTTCATCTTACAATCTTTACGGTTGTCGACCACTGCATGCAATTAGAACTCGAAGCACCCCATAACGGGAACAAAGACGCATGCCGGGTTTCGTGCAGGTTTTTTTCAATGCAGGTCTGTAAATCATGTCAACCACACTTCTTACCTTCGTAACCGTCATTCTCATCTTCCGAATGCATATGGTGATCGGCAGAGGCTAGGAGGGAAGGTAAATGGAAACAAAGCAGTGGTGTTATTGCAGTTTGGGGTATATTCAGAATAAACAAAAATTCTTAACCTTTGTAGTAGTGATATATATGACTGGTCGCATGGCAATGGCATAAATCCGATGATCTGTATTAAGAATGTGTACTCTTACATGGTTAGGGCATTTAGAAAATGTCATCGGCAACAAACGCTCTCTATTCGCTTTTTTGTGAATCGTAGCGTGAGTATACACATACAGTGTCTCTCCGTACTTTATCGACAAGCCTTTGAATGCACTGACGTGACGTCACACCCTACATCATCACATATACTGCGACATTGACCCCTTACCTACTACCAACAGCGCCAGTAACGCCAGGAACTTCCACAACAACTTATTCATTGTTCCGCTAGGTGGCTCTCCTGTATGAACAAACAAAAGAACAAGGCCGATGAACTTTCATATCAGATTCCGTTCGTATTTCAAGTTTTGACCTATATGTATAAATAGTGATGTTAGAAAAATCAAATCAACATGATTTCTCTAATACCATAAACCTTATAACAGAAGTAGTCATTATGATACCATGATGTAGTTTTGAAATATGTTCCTTTGATAAGTACAAATCGCGCGAAAGCAAACCACCGCGAACTTAAAGGCATTTACAATACACCATAGTCACGTATCTTCCACAACGCTATTTCCGCGCACAGCTCTGATCGGCCTGTCAGCTCGGCCTGTGAGCACTGGGGCAGAAGTGACGAACGGGTCCTCCTGGGAATCATGCCAAGATAACCGACCTCTGTCGCTCCCAGGGCGCTAGGTTCTCCGACCGAACGTGTTTTACACAAAATTACTCTCCATCTTTTCACAGAACATCTAAAATGTACACAACCATCGTAGGTAATACGTTTCTAAACAGCAAGAAGGAAATTAAAGTGGTAGTTTTTTTTTTGGAATTTCAAACTGCTACGGCCTCGTATCTCTTCTTGGTTTTCGGTTGCACCAGCGACTCGGAGATATGGCGACAAACAAACACGTTTGTCACGTTCCACTCAACCCCTCTATTGTAGGAAGCAGAGGGGAGGGCTGTTTACCTCTTCTCTACCCTTTTGTAAAGTCACCGGGAGGTTTTCAGAAGTTCAGCGAGCTTGGAGTCTGTGCGCACGCGTTCTCCTGTTCTTGTGCACGTTCTTCTAAAGCTTATGTTTTGTACGTGTGACTTCTGTGAAAACTTCTGTTAAAAAAATCGCACAAAAATAGCTAAAATGACATGCGCATTTGCAAGAGCGTTCGCAAGAATGTTTGTACATGACGGTTGGGGGTTGAATATCGCCAACGGCAGTGGTTTTAAAAACTGATGTTTAAACACTGCAGAACTGATAATAGAACTTGTACTGACAGATATTCTGAGTTGTAGAAGTAGTTTTAGCTATCTATTAAAGTTACCGGAATCAATCCCAAGAAAATACTCATTTTTCTGAACAATTTTACAACGTATTGTACAGATACCGTGTTGTAACTAGGTTAGATTTCCTGAGACAAGTCTGACCGTCAATGTATGATCGAGACTGCAGCTCAAAAAGTCGATCACTAGTACCGTGTGTTTCTTATGAAATACCCCCTTCCCACGCGGCGCACTGCCTGTACCCCCTACAGCACCTGAAGAGAATGCTTACCTACAGTGTTCTGCACCAACCTCAGACGAGTTTATAGACACTTCATCGGAGTACGTGCACCACTGCTCCCCCCGGCCGTCTGGAATAAACCTGGCCCGGGCAATACTTTCAATTCCTCCCACGTCGGGGCCCCGTGCGCTGCATATCACATTATAAATATAGTCCTCAGCTGTATCGTGTGTCAGGGGGCAGGGGTATCTAGGAAGAAGGTCGCGTTGGTCGGAACTAGCAGACCCGCTAACTATTCACACAGGTGAAGCCCAACAGGTGACTCGATGTATGCGACAACGGTGACGTCACGTGATGCAAGAAAGAGCTCAAAACAGCCTCTGCTGAGTGCACCTCGCCCTCCCAACCTTCCCACTTGTCACTGACCCCAAAGTGACAGATAGATATCCCCGGAACGTTCCTATGCTTGTTTCACTGTATCAAAATACGTACCGTGCAACGTTTCTTCTACATACCTTACTGAGCTTTAAAACACTCAGTAGAAACAGAATTATAGAGATAAATACATGTATGTGAATAGATATTTGATACTAACGACGGCATAAATAATATAGCTGGAGCTGTTGAGATGTTAGGTGCTCCCACAATGTTGACCTATATTCCCAGGACTGACCCCTAGTGACCCTGGCTCGTCTGGCCGCAGCCAGAATGTGTAATTATAGCAACGTATGTGGCGTACGGTTTAGGGGGCTTTGCCTGCTATTTTCTTCTTTGTGGGGGCACAAATAAACAACGACAATCCCTGCAGTTCCGAAGAGTGCCGCAAGAGGGTCACTTCTTAGCAGACTCTACAAGTCTGGCTTGTTTTCTTTTTTTGATGACATATGAGTTCTATTCGATTCGTTGTTGCCTCTACGGAGGCTGGCAACTCTTGAACGAATCGAGTGCAGTAGAAACAGGGTGCAATATTGTCCTGATCCTCACGGTTTCTTGGAATCACCACTTTATCTTAAGTAAACAGAGCAAATAACATTCCGAAGCTCATCCAGTATTCTTAACTGGGTTATAACCATCATTTGAAAGCTTCTTACCGTTCTAATGGAATTTGCCTTTAAAGTAGGACAGTAGGTCAACGGCGGGAAACCTACATCTATGATCATAACGATAACCTTCTGAAGATCAAATGGAACGTTACATTATCTTCCAGAGGTTTTGTCAATGTCATTTGGTGTGTGGATGTTTAACCCCTGCCCAGTGGAGTCTTGCATGCGTTTGTCTTGACTGCATCGCACGAAAACCCACGCGGTGTTACTGAGTCATAAAACTAGTCGCCCAGTGGATCGTCTGAGTAGAAATCTGGTGGCTGAAGTGAATGAATGCTATAAATCGATTTTTGAGCGAAAATTGCCCTAAATCCGTTTTATCATTATGAGAGATCTACGATGAGGTATGAAGAGTGCAATGTTATGTATCCCGTGACAATTTCAAAGACAGTAACCCCATCAGAGGGTTACAGTTTCGGCAGGGCTCGTCCAGCGGACAGCGGGCAGACAGAAGACATACGGTTGCCACATTGCTCTGTTCCCAGCCAAGCTCATCAAGATTCTAGAAGAGTAGCGCGGCAATGACCTGTCCCAGCGGATTCCCTCCTTGGTCAGTTATCATCTTCCTGGCAATACTCTGCGGTTGTCATGGCGACAGAACTAAGCTTGGTGAGTAAAATTTGTGTGCAACTTTTCAAAATTGTTTCTTACTCAAAGATAAACTTTTGGAGTAGTAGAGTCCATTCTGGCCCTGAGGAAGGTAGTAGTTTCCGAGACGTCTGCCAGGTAAGTACTTTCTAGGTTGTGTCACAAGATCATTATTTATCTTCTGGTTAATTTTGTCGTTGTTGATTCTTTGCTTTGGGTGGTTGTTCCTTAAAGTAGGTCGTGTATCTTCTACTCCCATTAAAATTGCCAATTTGTGTGCTGTTTTCAAAGCAATGAAAGTGTCGAAGAGAAATATTTTGACTTATGTACTATACGTAGAGTCTGACGTATTAATCGGTACAGCCAAGGTTTGATCCTTACAGATATTTAAGATATTAAAATGAGGCTAAAAGTTGCTATTTCATGTGATTTTATAACCATTCTAGAGGCTATTTTCCTCGTGAATAAAATAGGATATCTTTGGCGTGATAACGCAGCCGGGAACGTACTCAAAAAGTGTCATTTTAGCCATTCGGGCACGAAGGCAAATGAGATATGCAAAATGGATGCGTGACGTATAAGACAAGACTTACAGACCACTGTCAAGTTGCTCTTAAAGTTACGAAAGTCTCTGTAATGGATATGGAAGAACCATCTTAGGAGGTTTAGATGTCTAGAAGTAGAAGAGGATACTGTGTACTTGATAACCTCTTAAGTGACTGGCTTGTTTTATGATATGATTAACTACAGGTTGCACACTGTTGCCTGTCTTATATTCATACAATGTTAAGACCTAAGTGATGTCTTATGACTTCATTGCAATTTCTGCCGGGATGGTTTTAGGTGTTGTTCACGACGGTGGCGAAAAGGATGTCCTTGTAGCGATGACATCTAGCGCCAAAAGCCTGAACAGCAGCAAGGACCTGACACTGCTCAATTTTGAGATTGACGCCCGCTCAACAGACTGTCCCTTTTATCAAGGTAGGTAAATATTCGTGCGTCGTAAGATATGCGTAGTGTAAACGTTACACTAACAGTACTGTAATAGAAATGCCAGTGTCATCCAAATATCTATATGTGTACAATGTAACATGATCAAAATCTGTTTTCTTTCTTTCTCTTTGTCTTTATCACTATACATGTAACGTTGGATATATATTAGATGTATGGGTGGATAGATAGAGTTTAGTTACTCTCCAAGCAGAGGAGGGGTTCCGGCAGGTTTTTGACGTGTTTTTAGGCATTTTTGTCGGGCTTTCTACTTTGTCATTCAATGAAAAATGACAAAGTAGAAAGCCCGACAAAAACGCCTAAAACACGTCAAAAACCTGCCGGATTATTGAATGACAAAGTAGAAAGCCCGACAAAACGCCTCAAAACACGTCAAAATACCCCTCTGCTTGGAGAGTAGAGTTTAGTTACTTATCCAGTTCCCACTCTCCAGTTCCTATACAGCACCCCCTCCACGCCCTGATTCTGATGGCCCCCCTCCCCTCCTTTTGTACCTGCGGAGTTGCAGACGGACCACAGCTGCCCCCAGTGGTTGTGCGCATGTACCAACCGGATCCGGATGCACCAGCTCTCCGCTCCAGGGTACTGGACATGTTCCCGTCCCCAGAGCAACTGGCAACCATGTTGTTTGACGTCATGGAGGCCCTGGGTTGGAGGGAGACCTATATGCTGTACAACAAACGGTCAGGTGAGTGGGAAGTATCCAATACCAGTACTGTACGGTAGATAGATACACCAGAACTAGATTGTCTTCTGATCTTTTGTCAAACCCTCTTGAGATGTTTTCAAAGCATCTTAAGATCTTTTGAAAACATCTTGAGATCTTTTCAAGGTTTCTTAGCACCCCTTTCAAGTATTTTGATATGTTTTTCAAAGTAGCTTGAGATTTTTTAAAGCAGCATTAAGATTGTTTGAATATCTTCAGATTATGACAAGTCATTATGATCTGTTGTGTGACAAATACGTTTTTTATTAGATATATGATATGTAAGTTTAAGATTCAAGAGGCAATAGCTAGAAGCATTAGTCCAAAGTATTTAGCCCTACGTTTACCAAACTGTACGCTTTGTAACCCCTGTTAAGGAAGGATGACTGCAGACCATAAAACAATTGATTTTCCCACTGGTTTGTAGAGTTCTACAGGTCCTTTGAAGCCTTACTCAACGAATCAGCCCGTCGCAGATTTAGCCTATGGTCTAAGGAGGTTCCAGTTGCCATGACTACAAAGAAGGACGAGGAGGCTCTGAACGCCGCGCTCTATGACGTCAGCATAGCCGGACGGGAGCACGTGATTCTGGTGACAACTGCTGACGTCGTAGGGGTAATTCTGGACAAGGTCAGAGATTTGGACTTCTTTATTGCTTGCCACTTTGAATTCTACAAATCATCCAGTGACATCATAGTCTGTTTAACTTACCAGACTGTTACATGACCTTATTCCTAACTGATAGACATTTGCAATGTATATCAATACGTATGTCGTCCTTTTCCGACAGGCTGCCGACATGCTGCTGCTTACATCGCAGAGCCATTGGATTGTGACAAGCTTCGTAAGTATACATTAGTCTGGTGCTATCTAACTTTGAAAAAATTGAGACGCCTCCACACCCAGATTTGTTTAGAATAGCTTTAAGTTTAACTATGTATTGTGCAATGTATGTCAAGATTTCGATGCAAAATACATAAGATATGTCTAGGAAAGTCAGATTTCTTATCTTTTTCTTCAGGACGTCCGAGAAAGTCAGCTGCAGGGCGCACGGAGCAGTGGAGCGGTCCTGACCCTGCTCCGCCCATTCCCCGAGACAGCCCCACCCTGGGGGCGTGGCTCGCCTGATGGACCCCTGACGTACAGGATGAGGCTGGCTTTGGATTCAGTCAAGCTGGTGACCAGTCTGTCTCCGGACCTGGGGACGGACTCTCGGAGGTCGGAAAGGAAGGGCTCGCTTTACCTGGCCCCGAGAGAGGGGGGCTGCCAGGCAGAGATGACAAGCTATATATCCGAGGTAAGACTCTTATGGACTGTTCATTCGTACCTCAAGATCAAGATGCAGATAATGAAGCAAACAATGTTACATATGACAGGTAACAACTGTCAGCTTCTTGGGCAGACGTCAGAGTTGCATTGCGCAGTGGAGTGCCAAAACTGGGATTACGATTATATGCCACCCTAAAATCCTTGAAATCCTTCTTTTTTTGCAACTTGTGGCCCAATCTGGAGACATTTTGGGTAAAAAAAGTAGGGTCTAAGCTTTCCTATTTTGGTCAAATTTTGGTCAGTTCAAGAGATAAGTTATCGTAAGGACATATGTTAGTTGTTGCGTCATGCGGATGGATACATGATAAACTGGGGTCAACTCGGATGTCTGCCTGGTTGAAGACGTTTCAGGCCGACTACGAATTCTGTCCCTACTTCTACTGGGGCGGTATGTCTGGGACTATTGCTTGCCATGTGGCCAATGGACACGGCAGGTATTATGTGCATGGGGAGAGTTCTCTTGTAAGGGTTCTAACGCCTTTTTATGATTTTCCAGGAAAACCTCTCGGGATACAGCGGCAACGTGTCCTTCGACAGCTGTGGGAAGAGAAAGAACATGCCTGTCTTTGTTGATGAATATCTTCAAGGGGAAACAAAACAGGTGAGCAGCATCACATCATGTACTTCATCTTGAATTCTTCATCATTACATGCAGCTTCCTTATTTATCATCTAGAGAATAAGGAATAGATGACAATACATATTTGCATCTGTGTAAGAAAGAGGATTTCAACATTAAGTTACACAATCTATAGTCTTGACTGGCTGATTGGAACTTGAATTCACATAAATCATTACCGTCTGCAGGTGGGGATATGGACCGCAGAAGGCATGTGCACGTTCCGGTCCGAATGGCAGAAACCCATCGACACTCACCTACTCTCGGGACGGCATCTTCGCGTCTTTGCCACTCTGGTAAGAGTCTTTCTTTCTTTCTTTCCTTCTTTCTTTCAGGAACACCTGGGGTGTCAATTATTGCTGTAATTCGCTATATTTGTTTTTGTATTTGTATTT
The DNA here is from genome assembly GCF_035083965.1 of Branchiostoma lanceolatum. NCBI lineage: Eukaryota > Metazoa > Chordata > Leptocardii > Amphioxiformes > Branchiostomatidae > Branchiostoma > Branchiostoma lanceolatum. The sequence goes on along the minus strand of NC_089732.1, from coordinate 7,731,887 downwards.
GTATTAATTTCTATACCGCTTGTATATGTCATTGGATTCAGTTTGATGTCATATTAGTTAAGTCATATATGATTTATCCTACTTTTTGTTTGATGAAACTTGCTTAAGTTTGTCCTTGTCTGATATTGCTTAGCTTTTTGTGACACTGTGATAAAAGCTTTGTACTTAAGTGCAGTGCAGTGCAGTGTCCTTGTGTTTGGTCTCTGTTACTGTACTTCTAAATTTAAACAAGATTGGCAACATAAAAAGATGTTGCCATGGCGACGGTGGTCTCTGTTAACGTTTTCGTTTTTAGCCCACATGCAAATAAGGACCTCGCATAAGCGGCATAAATCATATCAGTCGATCACCTTCTCTACCAAAATAACACAAGTTGTCCAATGTATGAATATATTGTTTTCACAAAAAAAGATATCGTACCATTTCCTCATAAATTATGTAAATGAGGCGCTCTATGCAAGATTTGTGTCTAATAGTGGCCACATTTACTTAACTTCCAAATGGTGCAAAAATGAAATCCCCATCATTTACCACTATGGATTTATAGTATTTTGTCATTAATTATGCAAATTAAGTATCATTTTGCATAATTGATATCTATCGATATCTATCTCTTTCTCAGTTGCATATGTCATGTGTTTGAGAGTCCTATAATAGAATGCAGCTGATTTATAACCTGTCCTCATTAATTATGCAAATCAGAACTTGATTTGCCTAATTAGCATATATCATTATGCAAATCATCACTTAAGCTATCTACACACCAAAAATTATGATGATCTGTCATCCCCTTCTTGCGTTATTCTCTTTCAAAGTTTGAGTCAAAATCAGCTCCTGCAGTTCCAAAAAAAGCCGCTAGGGGGTCCAAATCTACAGGACATATTTTTCTAACAAAGAGCTATCCGCCACTTAAAAATCATGACTATAGCATGTTCAGAAGACGAGATTTGAAAAGTGAGAGTTCCCCTGCAGTACCATAGAAAGTTGCTAGGGGGCCCAAAATCCAATCATTACAAGCTCTCCCACAGACCTACCCACCTACAAAATATGAAGACAATGCATCCAGGCATTCTTGAGTTATCGTCCCATGGACTTTCACATTCCTGTACAATTCCTAGAATTCTTGCAATCTGCACACAATATAGTAAAAATTTGGCTCGCCCCTGAGGCGTCGCCAAAAAAAGGGTTGCTGAATTGGCTACGTTTACCGCGACACTTAAGAATCTATGTCAAATCGACCTTGCTCCACAGAGTAAACCATTCTTCATGAAGAAAACAGCAGGCAAAAGTGCTGAGGTTGGTTCCACTCCGTACCACGGATTTTTTGTAGACATGCTGGAGATGTTGGCTTCCCGCCTGAACTTCACCTGGGATATCACGGTTGGTAGCAGGAGGCGGTCTATGATTATAGAAGCGGCAGAGTCAAAGAAGGTAGGCCCTCACTCTTTCGTTTTGCCCGCAGCTGTATCGTTCTCCTGCACGGGTATACCAACGGTGAAGCAGGACATATGATGTCCATTCGTTCCTTATAGAATTGTTTTTTTTCTAATAAGACTAATAGATCAGTCGAAGATAATAATTGTTTTTAGCAAAATGCGTAAGTTTTATGCTCTTCTTTTTTTGTTGTTGCATAAATTACACTACCGGTCATCAATTATATACACCAAAATTTGTCAATATTTTCTTCATAGATATATGGTATACTAATCACAAAAAGAACCATAAGAATATATTTTTGAGCAAAAAATTAATGGGGTCCGTCTGGACCCTATCCCTAGCAGACGCTGAAAGTTTGTGCTGTACAGTATATATATGAGGTTTATGCATTCATCTTCCACTGCTTGGAGAAAGTAGAAATGGATTTAGAATTGTTACCATTTCGCTCTTAATCGGTTTACCACAAGAGCGAATGATTTTCTCTATGCCAACAGTATGACTTGCTGTTGGTCGCTTTTTCCATGCGCACCGGGTACACTGGCTCTGACAAAGTCGAGTTTTCCATCCCCATACGGACTCGTGGTTACTTTCTGACCATGAAGAAGCCAAATCGTCATGGCGGTGAAGGCATATTCCAATTCATTGGACCATTTTCTGCACAGGTGCGTTTCAAAACGTTTTCATCCATCTCGCCAATTGGTCAGGTCATTCTGTCAGTTTTACTACATTCATCAACTTTCAAATTCATGTTAACAACATTGTCTGCCGAATCAGAAGATCGTTGTATCTTCCACGTGTGTTGAATGCAGGTGTGGTTCTCCTTTGTGGCCGCCGCTGTGGGAGTAAGTCTTGTCGTGGCGGCAAACGGTCGTCTGAACCCGTACGAGTGGGCTCGAGCCGCTGGAAGGGGAGAGGTGTCGGAAGACAAAGCTGACAACCTCAGCCTCGGCAACAGTCTCTGGTAAGGGCTCGGTTACCGGTTACATAAGTCGTGCGATCGCAAACTGGGGGTATTCTTGGGATAGTAATGCACGTTTTGTAGAAACTTCAGCTGTGTTGTTACTGAGAAGGCTGTCTTTTATCCTTGTCGGGTTTTGGTTCTGCCACACCCTGCTTGAAAACTCTAATCTCCAAGCAGATCTAAAGGTTGCAATGACCGTATCCAACTGGCAAACCGGTTGCAATAAAAACTCGTTTTGCCAGTTGGATACGGTCATTGCAACCGTCAGATCTGCTTGGAGATTATGAAAATTCAAAGGCATGAAAATCGTACGACAATCTACGACAAGTCTGACCGCGCCGTAGTTAAGTTAAGCTTACACGTAATAACAGCAGCCTTTGACGTGGGACCCATGTGTGTTCATATATGGACAACCACCCTTCAGTGAGCCTGACATCTTGACATGAGCAGCTTTTGATGAACAACTCTTCGCTAGTGTTAACTCCAGTGAGATTAAAGCCATTCATTCTTACGCCGTTGTCAATCCAAGATAAGACCTTGATGTTTTAAATAAAAGACAGCCTTATTCAGACTCTTTTTGCGTTCTTGTAGGTCTACCTTTGGAGCGGCTGTGTGTCAGGGGCAGGAGTTTCTTCCCCGATCTTCCGCAGGAAGACTGCTCACCGGTGCCTGGTGGTTCTTGGTACTGGTTATTGTCGCATCTTACACTGGTAAGCCACAGACTGGTCTTAATTTTTTGGTAGCAGATAGCTTGTGATGTAAGGAAGAAGAAGTGGTGTAGGTTTGGTCACCCTAGCAGCTTGCTCTGGAACTACAGGGGCGTTTTTGTCAAAATCCTCGAAGAAGAATAACTTCAAGAAGAATAACTGAACAAAAACAACGGATTTCCATATTTAGTATGTAGGTATAGCTTAGACAGAGATGCACATAATGAAATGTAAATTATGCAAATTCGGACTCAATTTGCATAATTGATGAGGAAAATCTATATTTGCAGTGTTTTCCATTATAGGTCTCAGATACATGTTACATATGTAGTTTATGATAGGTGGAGCATTAACAGATATAAATTATAGAAATTTATTCCTAATTTGCATAATCTATGCAAAAGCGTGACATAATTAATCTAATTGGTAAATGATTGGACCGCCAATATGGCGACATGTGTAAGTTAGTTAAAGGTGTTCATGACCAACCATAGCTTATGTAAATGATGCATTCATTTGCATAATCAGAATAGTTCATGGAGATATGAGCTCTCCGAACCGTTATACAGGTGTAATGTCAGCTTCCTAGAGTGCTTTTAAGTCGGTCAGATCCAGAGGAACTGATGTTCCGACAAATCTCTCTGTCGCTCATAAAAATCTGATCAACAAAATGAGATCAAGAATTAACCTTTTTTGCCAAATTTCAACCCGATGAAAAGTGAGCATTGCATTACTTATTGATTCACTCTCGTGAAAGATACTTCAGGAATAATTTTGAGTTGGAAAGCGGCTTGTGTATTGATGTCGTTACTAGAGAGCCATAGCCATAAACGTTGTGGAAGTGTCCGGCCACTTTGGGCATCGAATAGCAGATTTTCATTGGACGTTAGATATGTATATACACGTTGTATTTTTCCAGCCAACTTGGCAGCCTTCCTGTCCAAGACTTCAGCAGACCGGAGTATCAGGAGCCTGACCGATCTGGCCGGACAGACGGACGTGCCGTACGGGACGTACAAGGGATACACCCTCGTCAAGTTCTTGAAGAAGTCTCAGGAGGAGCCTTTTAAGACCATTGGACGATATCTTGACAAGAATTCAGGTAGAATCAGCTTTACATGTATGTTAACAAACCTGTGCATGTGAAATTTGATGTTTAAATAACTGTGCATTATCCCAAGTACCTGAAAGTTCAACGCGTAGACCCCCTTTCCTGTTGAGGGCAGGATTGTACATCCTCTCGTATATTGCTTCTCTAACTCCCCGTTCGAACCAGCGCGGGCTTGACGATCTAGGATGTCCGTGGATTCGAGATTGAATGAGTGTCCCTGGTTGTGTTTTAGATGGTAGAAAATGGCAGAGGAGTAGCAGTTAGCGCTCTTTCTGCAATGTGCATTGAACCTTTGGCTTAGTGGTCGACTTGTCTCCCCAATGTACATGTTATTGCAGTTCGGTTCTTCACATTTCAGTTTGTAGATAACATTGGCGTTGATGCCTTTTTCAGGCACAATGAGAAAAGTGTCATAGTATACGGGAAACATTTTCAAATGATACTGTATTCACGGTGTGACCAACACGTATCTCTTCCTCTAAGTTTTCATTATTCTTTTAAATGGACCTTAGTCTTGCTGAGTAACGTTAGCTGGTCCCCGCCATTCATTGTCCAGATATAATCACGAGTATCTAGTCATCACATAGACATATGATCAAATGACCATAACAATGGTATGTTTAGGAGAGTCATTGAATTCTTTTGTTTTATGAAAGCACTGAAATACATTCCGCCATCGTACCACACATGCAGTTATCACTGATTGTTTTCTTGAGTTCTGAGTGATGAAGTCGTTGCATCGTGTTCTTCACAGATGAGGCCCTCCTGAACAAATCCCGGCAGGCGTTTGAGCGCGCTGCTAAAGGCGACTTCATCTTCCTTTCCCCCGCAACTTACGAGTATGAGATCCTCAACGAGAGGTGTGACATGGTCATCCTCACCGACGAGTACTTCTTCAAGTATCAGGCCGCACTTCCGTTTCCGGTCGGTTCACCCTACCGGACCGAGATCAACCTGGCTCTGATGAAGATGGCACAGGACGGGCAGATGGACGCCCTTGAGAATAGGTGATTTTATGTTGATAGAAATGTTGCTGTTAAGGAAAACAACATACTATGATGTATGTACATCAAGGTGTATGGATGTCCCTATAGCTCAACTGGTAGCAGCCTTACAGTTGAACTCGCGGTTCCAATATGTTTCTAACTGGGTTAAATCCCGGTTCAAACCTGGGTCATGATTAGGACATTTTGGTTGGTGCTACACTCCTATCGTCGCTAGATTCCCCTTTATTGTGGCACACAAAGCTACTGGAATTTGAAGATTTTTTCTTCCATCCTTTTACAGGTGGTTTAACATGAAGAAGTACAAATGTTACACGGGATCAACACTCGATGGCGTGCTGGGTATGGAACAATTGGATGGGATTTTCTACTATCTCATGATTGGGATAGGAACCTCCATTTTGGTATTCGCCATGGAATGGGTGCATTTTAAGTTCAAGAAGTGGTGCAATAAGGGACGTTCCAGTGAGCTTGCCAAAGAAGGTGGTGGCGTGTAGTTCAACTGCAAGCTATAGGTTGTTTAGACCAAGTGCAAGAACAAGGAGCATGGACAGTTCACGGAGGTTGTCAATTAACCTGCAATCACACTCGCTATCATTGCTTGAAATATACCACCGAAACAACATATATAAGATGAAACTTACTAATAGAAATGCTTGACAATGAATTAACAAAAGACTTTTATTGTAGCTTGTGCCTCCGTATGCTAAGTAGAGGTCATCAATAACTATTGGGGTTTTATATTTCAAACATATAAACATATAAATGTATATATAATATTCATACTACTAGACTGCACTAGGGTGAATTGAAGTTCGCGGCTCCCCACTTTTAAAAAGTTGGTTTAGATGATTTGAATGATAGCGTTAAAGAGAATACTTATTTGTGTTGCAGAAGTATACTAGGTGGAGGAAGGTTCTCTTGCCATGTCGACAGATTCGTTGCTCCAGATAATTGTTCTCATATTATCCTTTACAATGTGTATTTTCGTGGTTTTGTGTCATACATCACCAACATTCAAGTCCACTTTCCCGTCATATGGAAGCGGATAAAAGTGGAAAACCTATCTGTAGTATACTGTATGTGGAACTGCAGTCGAGTATAAGATAACTTTATTGCAAGTTTATGCCCAAAGGCTAATTGCAGACAAACAAGTACATGGAGATACATGGAAATCGAAATAGTTATCTACTCGTACTCTACTTTGAAAGCTCTATGTTAATTATGGTTGACTATGGTTGGGTTTGACTTATTTTTTGAAGGTAGTGGAAAATGAAGTGACCCACGTTTTGAATTATAAGTGGGTTGGTTGATTTTGTTAGAAAGAATATTAACCGTACGGCGTATTGCTATATTCAGATTTCAGACGCTTGGACACAATGTGATGTTTTTGAGCAGTTATTTGTATTCCCATTCCTGAAGGACATATGTGAAGAAACTGTAACGCTTCCTGTTAAAAGCGCAGACCGTGTTGTATTTCTAGGCCGCTAGGCCATGGAACAACGCTGCATAAACAATGATTGTGTAAGCAATCTAACACTGTAACAACAGGCTCTGCGTTATTTTGTCTTTGTCATTTCAGCTGGAGGTTGTGGTGACTGACGAAACGTATTTTAAGCTGCTAGAATTGGCTTTTCCAGTTGGTCAAAGTCTACTTTCATAACATACACGATGATCTGAATGAGATTCAATTGTACTAACGTATTATGTTCAAAATTACGTGTTGAGAAGGTTTTATAGTTGGGCTATGGCAGAAATTGTGTACAATACAGAAAATTGACATGGACATAAACATGAATATCTAAAATGACAAGAGCAAAGACGTCGGCAAAATACAAAGAAGAATTAACAATCTTCGCAGATCGCAGAATCGTAGCAGGACAAAGAAGTACGAATGTAGTTTTAGTTTTCCTCAGAATGTTAGTGAAAAAGACAAGATATGCTCATTAGTAAATGCGCCAAGAAGAATTACAAGACCACGTTTGCTATAAAATTAATGAAATAGAAAAAAAGACGTGAGAGGGTTGAAGGATGCTGATGTAAAACACGCAGCAATCCCATTTGATTATATTTTTTATCCTTCTCCTTCGAGAACTGCAACGTACAACCGATGATAGATATACACTTCAAGTTCATGACAAGCTTATGAATAATGCACGTAACTAGAAACCTGAAACGAAATAAAGCAGGTCAACCGATTGATGAATTCGTTTTCATCTAGAATGCGGGAGATTGCCTTCAATAGCTAGGGGTGAAATTACTGAAATTACAAGGAATCAAACCCGAATAACAAAGTCAAAACCATAATGGACCACTGTGAGGGCTAACATATAGTATCGGATATAACGTTAGGTCACGTATGATTTGGTTTCTGCAGATCTCTTTTACGATAAGCACTAGCTAGACACACGACATTAGCCACTACAACGTGCCATTAAGCCGCGTATGATGTACGTGTAGGCATGTCATACTGCTCTGGCTCCAGCAAACGTTAATCGCCTGCATGTAGCAGAAAAAGATGGCGGCACTGAGCTGCCATGGTCCTCCTGCTTGGACGATGGGGATCTTCCTGGCGTTGCTCTGCAGTTGCCATGGTGACGGAAAGAGGTTAACCGTTGGTAGGTGAACTAAAGTTACATTTTGGCCTACTTAGCGGGCTTCTTGTCTGGGATGTTTTATTTTTGTGCGGTTATCTAATTGTATATCATCTCTGATATAGTACCCGGTTTGCAAGTCACCCAGCCTAAACATGTTAGAACTCGGATTCAGTTAGAACTGATATTCAATCAGAAAAAAAACCCTCAAAATACGCAAGCACAAAAGGGAAAGCCAAGAACCCTGTTATGGACACTATTACATGTACCTCACGTCAAGTGGGGTTTATTTGGTAATCATACTTTTGTATTCTGTATCGTGAGACAGCTATATGTAAACCAAGTTAATCAACGATGCTGGAAGTTGAAAGAAAGCTTTATCATTTCTATCACTTCACAACATGCTGTGTATTTAAAAAACAGCCACACTATCTAACCTTTCTACTGGAATTTGGAGTTACTAAACGTTGCGTATCTATTGCTGTCTGGAATGTATCATATAAGCCTTTATCACAGAATAAAGTCTAGTTTCTGCAGACAATCACCATGAAACTTGAATGAAAGCTCTTACCATGTTACCAATTCTTAACTAGTTGTTTTTTTCCTGTGTGAGGTGTTGTCTATAACGACGGGGAAGAGGATTATCTTGCCGCGATGACATCTAGTACCCGAGGTCTCAATAGCAGCAATGACCTGATGCTGACCAGTTTTCGGCTTGACAAAAGCACAACGGCCTGTCCCCTTCAGCAAGGTGGGTGGACATTCTCACGTGGTGAATAGTGGTGCGTAGCAAGACAAGAACGTAAATGACACGAGAGAATATCATACCGAGAAAAAAGTAGCATAGCAGTCATGGTGTCATCCTATAGGGAGTTCAACGGCTGAACCCGAAGTTGTATCTCAAATATCTCCAGCCGTCTTCGCTGCCATATTGTGTCCCAGCTGGCCATTAACATGGTCGGAATTTGCATACGTTTTTATGCCCCAGTAACCTCTCCTGCTCCCTAAATATGAAAAACGGGCATGTGAAAAGAGAGGACAATCAACTCGATAGGTAACTACTCATTAGCTTACTGCAGACCATGTCGGTTGATTGATGACCCTCTGTTGTAACTGAGATAGTGATAATTTTCTCCAAGTGCCAGCATTTGCAAGCAATCTCTACCGAGATTAAGAGTATGAACAGGACTTCTTGCTCTCCAGTTCGTGATCAGCACCCCCTCCACGCCCTGATTCTGATGGCCCCCCTACCCTCCTCTTGTACCTGCGGAGTTCCAAACGGACCACAGCTGCCCCCAGTGGTTGTGCGCATGTACCAACCGGATCCGGATACACCAGCTCTCCGCTCCAGGGTACTGGATATGTTCCCGTCCCCAGAGCAACTGGCAACCATGTTGTTTGATGTCATGGAGGCCCTGCGGTGGAGAGAGACCTATATGCTGTACAACAAACGGTCAGGTGAGTGGGAAGTATCCAATACCAGTGCGATGAATAAATGCACCAGTACTAGGTGGTCCGTGATGCAACAGCTTGCTACCAAACGGCGAAGGAAGCATATTTCACTTACCTAACTGCTGTGCAAACTCCGGTCCGTTGGCTGAACAAGTCTATTTTCTTAACTTAGCTTGGCCACTTGAATGAGCATTGTTAATTTGATGTTGACTTACAAGCAGTATCATATTGGCAGTGTGGTGTTTGACCATGTTTGCATATCACATAGACAGCGCCGCTGAAATGTCAATGATTACCCGATACGATCATGACTACTCACACCATTCTACAGAGTTCTACAGCTGCTTTGAAGCCATGCTCAATGAAGCAGCCTCCCGCAGGTTTCATCTCTGGTCCCAGGAGATTCCAGCTGACAAGGAGGACGGCGACGGTCCGGGCGCCATTTTGTATAACGTCAGCACTGCTGGGCGGAATGTGCTTCTGATGACGAGTGTTGATGTAGTGAAGGTCATTCTGGACAAGGTCAGAGATTGATATGTCTGTATCAAAATGATATTTGTGTTGGCATTTAACATTATGAAAACAATTAGAATCAACTCAGCCTTGAATTGGCGACCGGACCACAATCAGGTCAGCATCCTGAAGAAGACCAAAGATATGGTCAAATATTCAACGGCGAGCCACATCTTTATTTGTGCTATTTAAAAGGAATCTTATATTGGTTATGTTTTTATCAATGTGTTTATGTTGGTGCTGTTGTCAACATCCGGCTCTCGGGTATTGGTTGGTTTATGCACGTAACAAGGTTGTGTCGTCCCGACAGGCTGCCGATATGCTGCTGCTTACATCGCGGAGCCACTGGATTGTTACAAGCTTCGTGAGTACAGATTAGACGAAATTTGGCACTGTTCTGATCTACTATTGAAAAATTTATTTCGATTCGATTTACCATACCTTCTTGAAAGTTTTGTTTCAAAGATTTCCTCACCAAGCATGCCTTCTGGTCGGCCGGTTTAACATCTTTGTTAAACAAGATGAAGAGATATTAGGAAGTGTGGTAGGTTGGGGTGGTACGCTGTTTGTATTGCCTATTGGGAATCATTTGAAACCAATACAATCAGCACTACTCCGCTGATGATAAAAATATAAGTCAGCAGATTCCCACTCCAATTTCTGCAGGATGTCCGGGAAACTCAGCTGCGGAGCGCACGGAGCAGTGGAGCACACCTGACCCTGCTCCGCCCCTTCCCTGAGACAGTCCCGCCCTCGGGGCGTGGCTCGCCTAATGGACAGCTGACATACAGGATGCGGCTGGCTTTGGATGCGGTCAAGTTGGTGACCAGTCTGTCTCCGGACCTGGGGACGGGATACTCTCGAAGCTCGAACAGGAAGGACTCTCTTTATCTGGCCACGAGTGAAGGAGGCAGCCGTGCAGAGATGGCAAATTATATGTACAAGGTAAGACTCTGTTGGACTGTTTCATCTTACCTATAGATCTTCCCTTAAGATCTGAATTACAAAGAGTGCAATTAGGGATGTGACATGTAAAAATCAACAGTTTACACGGCTACGAATTTTGTATCCCTACTACTGAGGCTGCATATATATGACACAGTAACCTGCTGTAACCAAGAGACACAGGAGGTACTACCGCTTGTTGTTGGGGAAATGTCTGGGACGTGAAAATGTACGAAATGTCAGTTGACCAGATTGTTAACATTCTAACGCCTTCCTGTGATATTCCAGGACAACTTCTCTGGACAAAGCGGCAACGTGTCGTTTGACAGCTGTGGGAAGAGAAAGAACGTGACTGTCTTCGTCGATGAATATCTGCAAGGAGGATTGAAGCAAGTCAGTCACAACAAATCATATACGTTGAGTTGCAAAATCGTCATCATTACATGGTGTCTTTTGATGGATATAAGGGAAAATCTATATAAAAGTCCGGAAATCCGGCAAGGAAGCCACCTTGGCTGACTTACTTGAACCTGATGCATATACCATCTCTGTCTACAGGTGGGGACATGGACCACAGAAGGCACGACTGGATTCAAGCCTGGATGGCAGAAACCAATCGACACTCACCTACTCTCGGGACGACATCTCCGAGTCTACACCGCTCTGGTGAATTAGTTTAAGTCTTTGTTTCACTTCTTTTATTCTAGGATCAACTTGAAAACTTGTATCCAGTGTTGCTCATTTGGATCCGTTTATTTCAATCGGTCAATAGTTAATGTTAAATCTATTTCACAGAGCAAACCATTCTTCATGAAGAAACCAGGAAAAAGTAGTGAGGTTGGTTCCACTCCGTACCACGGATTTCTTGTGGACATGTTGGAGATGTTGGCTTCCCGCCTGAACTTCACGTGGGATATCACAGTTGGTAGCAAGCACCGGATGATGATCGTAGCAGCAGCAGAGTCGAAGAAGGTAGGCCCTCACTCTTTCGTTTTGCCCGCAGCTGTATCGTTCTCCTGCTCACTCGTTTTGCTTAGAGTAGTTTCTTTGACTTCACTCATCCTGCACGACGGGAGTACCGACATTGTTCCTTGCAGTTGAAGCAGGACATATAATTTTCATTTGTTCCTATTATTTATGAAGTTTCACATGCAGACTTCCGGAACCCAAACAGTAGGGCTGACTGCGATGTGAATAGCTGTATTAATAATCAATACACACAATATAAGGTTTTAAAGCACATTGGTTATCGCATATCTATTACATTTTGTGCAGCTCTGAAATCCATTTTGTTCGAATTATCTTAGCTATTGGTTATTACTGAGCAGTCTTCCCTTCTTCTCGATGCCATCAGTATGACTTGCTGCTGGTTCCCCTTTCCATGCGCACCGGGTTTCCCGGCTCGGAAAAAATCGAATTTTCCATCCCCATACGGACTCGTGGGTACTTCCTGACCATGAAGAAGCCAAATCGTCATGGCGGTGAAGGCATATTCCAGTTTATGGGACCATTTTCTGCACAGGTGCGTATCAAAACGTTTTCATCCATCTCGCCAATGGGTCAGGTCATCATTCTGTCAGTTCTACAACATTCATCAGTTTTCAAATTCATGGTGACAACCTTGTCTTCCAAATCGAAGATCGTTGTATCTTCCACGTGTGTTGAATGCAGGTGTGGCTCTCCTTTGTGGCCGCCGCTGTGGGAGTAAGTCTTGCCTTGGCGGCAAACGGCCGTCTGAACCCGTACGAGTGGGCTCGAGCCGCTGGGAGGGGAGAGGTACCCGAGGAGGAAGCACAAAACTTCAACCTCGTCAACTGTCTTTGGTAAGTTGAGCGCGTTTGTGATTATCTTGATCTTAATTATCTTGAATTTGTATTGAAATTGCCACATGCACTTATGTGGACAATCATTCTTCAGACGTTCAGTGAGCCATCTTGACAAATTGTCACTAGCGTTAACCCCAGAGAGCTAGAAAGAAAAGCCATTCATTTTAAATGAATGGGATTTCCCCCCCCCCCCCATTGTTAATCAAACTGAGACCATTGTTGTTTGAGAGACTTGTTCAGAATCTCTTGTTTTCCTTGTAGGTCTACCTTTGGAGCGGCTGTGTGTCAGGGGCAGGAGTTTCTTCCCCGATCTTCTGCAGGAAGACTGATCACCGGTGCCTGGTGGTTCTTGGTACTGGTTATTGTCGCATCTTACACTGGTATGTCACCGGAAACTGTAGTCCAAATTAATGAGAAAATCGAATGGTGATGTTCTTCTGCTGCTGCTGTGCAGCAATAAAATCAACATGATATTCTACTAAATGAATGCATACTCCCGTAGAGACAGGGCACAATGAATTGAGGCCGGGGCACAATGAATAGAGGCCATTGTAAAAGATACGTTAGTAATACTAGTAATAGTTTTAAATGGTAAAGCGGCTATGTGATAAGGTCTTTGTTTTCTAGCCGTGAACGTTGTGGAAGTCCCCACTGGGTATGGGACACTGTAGATGGAATTATTTAACAGATTTGCATTTGACGTAAGATATATTGTTCTTTTCCAGCCAACCTGGCAGCCTTCCTGTCCAAGACTTCAGCAGACCGGAGCATCAGGAGCCTGGCTGATCTGGCCGGACAGACGGACGTGCCGTACGGGACGTCCAAGGGATACACCATCGTCAAGTTCTTAAAGAGGTCTCACGAGGAGCCTTTTAAGACCATTGGCCGATATCTTGAAAAGAATTCAGGTAAGTCATCTTTACACGTATGTTTACAACAAAACTGTGATATTGAGGCTTCAAGAACTTTGGATCCATTCATATGAAAGAAAACCATTGGTTCTATTTCTAAAAAAAAGGACAGTGGAATGTCAGCTCTGACGACAGATGTTTCGGTACACCGAAAACGCAATGAAAAAGAAATAGGATGGAACCTCTTATTTCATTGACATTGTGTTGACGGTGAGGGCTACAGATATCTTTTTATCCAAGTTTTATGGAGGTTTCATGCGCTAAATCCTGAACTAGTTCTGCTATCGGTAAGTAACAGAAGTAGTTATATGTTTTATTTCAGTCTCCATTAGTACCGATGACCCCAACCCAACCCCCCCCCCCCCCCAACCCCACACACACACACACATTCCTTGTGCGGATATAATCATGGGTATCTAGTAATCACATAGACAAATGGTTATACATAGCAGTACTCATTTTTGGGAGTGTCATCCAATTCTTCTGTATGAAAGCAGCGAAGAAAACATTTTCGGACATCCGACCACACATTCACATATCTTTATGTTCTGAGTGATGAAGTTGTCGTTGCATCGTGTCGTTCACAGATGAGGCCCTTCTGAACGATTCCCGGCAGGCATTTGAGCGCGCTGCTAAGGGCGACTTCATCTTCATCTCCCCCACATCTTACGAGTACGAGATCCTCAACGAGAGGTGTGACATGGTCATCCTCACTGACGACTACTTCTTCAAGTATCAGGTCGCACTTCCGTTTCCGGTCGGTTCACCCTACCGGATGGAGATCAACCTGGCCCTGATGAACATGACACAGGACGGGCAGATGGATGCCCTTGAGAATAGGTGATTCTATATTGTTTGAAATGTTGCTGTCTATGTAAAGATCATTGGTAAGGCCCATCAGTGTATTGAGGGCGTTTGCTCGTGTCATCCCAGGCGCCACACTGGTTGGTTGAGCCCGGAAGTGTCCGACGTATAGATTTTTATGTAAGAAATTTCATGATTACCTGCCAACTTCGTTTCTAGGTTCTTTCATCCAGTATGGTGGACAATACTCACCCTATTCGCCCCACATGCTAAGAAATACAAGGCAATTCGTACCCGTTTTAAGACACATCGAAAAACTGGATTTCCTAGTCTAATGTGGCACTCAAAACTTTATTAGAATTCAAACAAATTTTTCTTACTCCGGCTTTTTTCATCCTTTCACAGGTGGTTTTATAAGAAGTACAAATGTAACGATGGATCAACACTCGATGGCGTGATGGATATGGAGCATTTGGATGGAATTTTCTACTACCTCATGATTGGGATAGCAACCTCCATATTGGTCTTCGCCCTAGAATGGGTGCATTTTAAGTTCAAGAAGGGATACAAGAAGGGACGTTCCGGCAAGCTTGGCAACGGAGGTGGTGGTGTGTAGTTCAATTTCCAGGCGAGCTCATTAGATCCAGTGCCATGGCCATGACCAGTTCAAGGAGCTTGTTAATCAACCTGCAAGCACACTCGCTATTATAGATTGAAATACGCCACCGAAATAACATATATATTATAACTTTTATTGTAACTTGCGCCACAGTGGGCCATGTACGTAGTTGTCAAACGACTAATGAGTATTCACAAACATGTAGACATCTATGGGATATTCATACTGCTACATACACTACGCTAGGATGAACTGCTGGGTCGGCTTCTCTCTTTCAAGTACAATATAAAGTTTGGTAGGGCTAGGGAGGGTTTGTACGACCGCATTAAACATTTTTATGTTGCTGAAGTACACTAGGGGGTAGAACTACAATGCACAATTTGTAATCTACGACAAAATGAAGATCATGTTACATCCAATTTTGGTCACCATGTTGACAGACCCGTTGCTCCATCCAGATATTTTGCTCTCATAACAATTTTGTGTCTTAGATTACCAACATTCAAGTGCGCTACCTTGCCGTGTAGATGTGGACAAGATTGGAGAACTTTGCTGTCACCTTAAGCATGCTAAATGTTGAGCTGCAGCCAGGTATTTCACAAATGGTAACTGTATTCAGACACTTGAAAAATTCGGGTGTTTTGGAGCTGTTACTTGTATTGCAGAAGGACGTATGTAAAGAAACTGTAACGCTCAAACTATGTTAAAAGCGCAGACCGCGTTGTATTTCCAGCCCACTAGGCAATTTACCAACGCTGCATAAACTACACTGATTGTGTAGTCAATCTAACACTGTTACAACAGACTCTGCGTTATTCTATCTCTTTCATTTCAGTCGGAGGCTGCAGTGGCTGACGAAACATATCTTAAGCTGCTAAAAGTGACCTTTTTCATTGGTTGGCGTCTCCTTTTATACCATGGTGATACCAATTAGGTTCCAACGTACTAACGTACTTTTCCGAAGTGACGTGTTTTGAGTAAAGGTTCTATAGTCGCAGCTGTGGGCCATCAGGCCATGGCCAATGGGAAACACTGCATGCCGCACAGAAAAATGACAAGGATTCAGAAATAAAGTATGGCAAAGACTTCGGCAAAATTCAAGTACTCTCCAAGCAGAGGTTCGGCTCCAGCTTTTTATTCTGTCGAAATTTCGATTTGCCGCCAAGCTAAAATTACAAAGGCGTCAAAAACAACCCGGGGCCGAGCCTCTGCTTGAAGAGTGAAATTCAAGTGATGATTAGGAGGATGGGCAGACTTCAGAACCGTGGCAGGACGAAGTGGGCATGAGTTGAATCTACATCTCTGCGGTTTTAGTTTTCCTCGGAACACTGGTGAACAAACAAGACATGCTGATCAGTCGAGACGTGAAGAAGAACTACAGGACCATGGTTACCCTGAAATGAAAGAAAGACCAGACGTGAGAGAGATGAGGTAGGTGTAAGACTTGCAGCCAACCCATTGGTTTATATGTTTTATCTTAGAACCTCATACAATGCACCGTGGCAACGTACATATACAGCGCAAAATATAAATCTACTCTGTTCCTGTTAAGCTTATAAATAATGCACGTAAACCATGCAGGCACCACTCCAGCCTCATGCGGTATATTACTGCTCAATTGATTGGGCCCGGTACTAATAGCGCCAGAGCAAGCAGCAAACGAAGCTCAAATTAGCCAAATTGGAGCTCGCGGACAGACCACATAAACGCATCGTAACACCGTATGTGCTTTCTAAATGACTGTTTGGTACTTATTCAAGAAATGAAGCCGTTTATAACTCGACTAAAGCTGAAGACATTGAAACATCCTATTTTGCTATGACGAAACTGCCGTCTATCTTGCTATCGTGTCATTTCACCATTGAAATTCCTGCAAAGATTGTAAAAGCCCATTTTCATCCCATCCTATACTGGTATTAGGTAGATTTGTCTTATGGAACTGTAGTTATGTACCAGTAGATGCCACACTTTGTACCTTGTACAATTGGTGTGCAATAAAGTTATTATTGTCATAGATTCAATGATGAGCACTCGGGGCTTTTCACAGGTACTCTGTTCCACGAACAACTTACAATTATGATAAGATAGCAAGAATGTAATGTACATAAACAAGTTTGGTCCGTCTTGAAAACCAGAAACAAAATTAAAGTCAACCGAAAGAATCTCTTTCATCTTCAGGGGCAGAAATTAGCACCAATCGGCTAGGGGTCAATTACTAATAGACATTGCTTGAGCCGGATCAAGCACAAGATAACAAACATGAAACCATAATGGACCAAAGGCTTTTGCGGATGAACACGTAAGTCAAGTATAATTTGGTTTCTGCAGAGCTCTTTACTGAGAATGGCAAACAGACTACATTAGCCACAACAAAGTGTCGCGGGGCCGTGTGATATCTGGTGTAGGCCTGCTATACTGCTCTGGCTCGAGCTAGTCTCCTGTAACAGAATGATGGCGACTCTGAGCTGCCACAGTGGTCCTCCTGCTTGGACGATCGGTATCTTCCTGGCGTTGCTCTGCAGTTGCCATGGTGACGGAAACAAGTTAAACGTTGGTAGGTAAACTCAGTTACCTCATACAGCCTCCAGAGGTTGGCTGGGCTTTCCTGGCTTATTTTGTACAGTATCATGATTGTATATCAGCCTACCCTGAAACTGAGAAATTGAGAGTGTACATTCAGAATTGATATACAATCAGAGGGCAGCACAACATTTACTGGACATTGCATAGCCATGTACAGGGTGTCGCCAACTTTAGAGCTTTAGAGCGTGAAGCACAGGATAACGTCTGATCCCTGATTACAATCACCATATAGCTTGAACAAAAACCCTAACAATGCAACCAATTCTTAATTTGCTCAGTTTTTCGGTTTTAGGTATCATTCATGACGAAGGGGAAGAGCACTTTCTTTCCGCGATGACTTCTAGCGCCCGCGGCCTCAACATCAGCAAGGACCTGGCGCTTACCAGTTTTCAGCTGGACAAAAGCACAACAGGCTGCCCCCTTCATCAAGGTGGGTGAACAATCAGGACACTCACGATTCAAAGAACGCACGTACAAGTTTTTAAGGTCCCCTGAGACAGACACAAGACACTTCTGGCATTGTTGTGCAAACCGACCTACATGTTTGAAGCATGGTCGAGACAAGAACTGTTTACAAGATAGGGGTCTTCACCTTTGACCTTGCGCATGCGTACTTAGAACCATGAACGCTCTTATTCAACAGTGTTGACCTTTGTGCGTAGCAAGAACATAAATTACACGGTAAAAGGTCAAACTGAAAACACATTTTTACAACAGCTATTGTGTCATCATATAGTGTGTTAAAACCTGACAGCATAGCGTATAACGTTATATATCTTTAGACGTCGTCGGTGCCATGTTACATTCCATTTGGAGATTTAATTTGCCATCATTTGCATTAGTTTTTATTCCCCGTAACCTCTTGTGCTCTCTGATTATGCAGAAGCAAAAGCGGGCATGATAAAAGAGAGGGTAATCAACTTATAAGACTTAGTATAACCCTCTGTTCCTAACGGGTACTAACATCTGTTTTTCGGTGTCTTGGAGTTCTCAGTGTATGTAGACTAAGAGCATTGCACTCTTTACTCTCCAGTTCGTCAGCACCCCCTCCACGCCCTGATTCTGATGGCCCCCCTCCCCTCCTCCTGTACCTGCGGAGTTGCAGACGGACCACAGCTGCCCCCAGTGATTGTGCGCATGTACCAACCGGATCCGGATACACCAGCTCTCCGCTCCAGGGTACTGGACATGTTCCCGTCCCCAGAGCAACTGGCAACCATGTTGTTTGACGTCATGGAGGCCCTGGGGTGGAGAGAGACCTATATGCTGTACAACAAGCGGTCAGGTGAGTGGGAAGTATATATCCAATGCCGGTGCGGTATATAAGTACACCGGTACTAGAGGCTGTGATATTACCGACTTGGTGCCAGCTGCAGGCGACGATAGAAATATATCTACCTACCTGCTGTGCGAAATTCGGACAGTTGTCTGGACAATAAACCTTAGCTTGACCACTTGAATGAGCATTGTTAATTTGATGTTGGCTGACAAGCAGTGTCATATTGACAGTGACATGGTTCTCCAAGATTGCATACTAGTATCATATTCTTCATGGTAAAGTTTCTTTAATTGAAGAAGAAGAAGACCTTTATTGTACATTTTGGCCACTGGGCTAAGCACAAGTCACATGTTATACATATTCATATGCATATAAACATCTACTAAACTAGCTCTAGTACTTTCGACCTCCTCTCGCTTCTTGGTAATTGTATAAATGAAGGAGGCTGTATGATTAGTTAGAGTTGGTTTGTCGAAGGCTGTAGGGGATATGGATTTCTCTTTACTATTCAAATTAATATGGCGGATGTCTTTGTAGCATGCTTTAACATACTACAAAGAGAAGGCTGACCTGATCATGAATCCTCTCACCATTTCGCAGAGTTCTACAGCTGCTTTTTAGCCATGCTCAATGAAGCAGCCTCCCGCATGTTTCATCTCTGGTCCCAGGAGATTCCAGCTGACAAGGAGGACGGCGGCGGTCTGGGCGCCATTTTGTATGACGTCAGCACTGCTGGGCGGAATGTGCTTCTGATGACGAGTGTTGATGTAGTGGAGGTCATTTTGGACAAGGTCACAGATCAAATGTTTATACATGTATTAGCAGGAACTCATGAAAGGGTATTTGTGTTGGTGATTAACATTATGAAGAGAAGTATCAAGTAGTTTTCGACCTGATCTCGGCCAGATCATCATTCTGAAGAAGACCGGATATATGACCAAATCATTCACATCTTTGTGAAAAAGAAGTTCCAAATGGTTATGTTTTGCCAATTTGTATATCACTAATCGCTGGTGGCGTCATCGACATCCGGTACCTCTAACTGGTTTTGTATGTAACAAGCTTGTGCCGTCTTCATCTCCCATCAGGCTGCCGATATGCTGCTGCTTACATCGGAGAGTCGCTGGATCGTGACCAGCTTCGTGAGTATAGATTTGTATGGTGCTGAAGGGACTGGGCTGTACTAAAGAAAACCTTATTCATTTTTCAGGATACCATACTATTTAATTTGTTTCACCATGCCTTTTGGGAAGCTTCATCTTAGAGTTTCGTCGTCAAGCATACCTTCTTGTGAACCGGTTCAACCGATTTTGTAACACTCGGTGAAGTGATGTTAGGAAGACTGTGATGTGGTATGAAAGCTAGAATGGAATGAGTACTGTTCGTATAGGCAAGGAGGGTGTCAGATTGATAGAGTTTCTTTTTCTTCAGGATGTCCGAGAAACTCAGCTGCGGAGCGCACGGAGCAGTGGAGCACACCTGACCCTGCTCCGCCCCTTCCCTGAGACAGTCCCGCCCTGGGGGCGTGGCTCACCTGATGGACAGATGTCTTACAGGATGCGGCTGGCTTTGGATGCAGTCAATCTCGTTACAAGTCTGTCTCTGGACCTGGGGACGAACTCCCGGAGATCGGACAAGGTTGAGTCGGCTCCTAAAAGCATGAACTGTCGTTCTGGAATGAGGAACTACCTATCTAAGGTACGTCATCGTTTACCTCTCCCAAAGACATTCGGACACCTTTTACCAATTACTGACGTCCTATCACAAGGTCACAAATCAGAAATTACTATGACTATGGGTCCTGAAGAACATCAGTAGAAAATCCGATGAGTGCTCATCATTTTGTACCATAGCTCGATCATCTCACGTTACGACTAGATAAACTTTTATTCGGCTGACAGCTTGATGTTTTCAGGATATCGTCTCCGGATTCAGCGGCCACGTGTCCTTTGATAGCTGCGGAAAAAGAAAGAACGTAACTGTCTTTGCCCACGAATATGTTGGAGGAAAGTCTAAGCAGGTAAAAACCTCTTTTGATTAATTCAAATTGTGTTCAACGCGGCAGGGGGAATTTACCGACATTTACAAGCGGCGCATTCATCAGGAAACATTTGATTCACACATTTCATTTTTGTCCGTAGCTGGGGACTTGGACCTTGGAAGGCACGACCGGTTTTCAACAAAAATTGCAGAGACCCACCGACATTCATCACCTGTCGGGACGGTATCTTCGAGTGTACGGTCGACTGGTAAGTTGGACATTTGTACCACCTGTACTATGTGACATTTCTGTTCACACACGACGTCGGTTGTCTCTACTAGACTAACTACGCCGGGAATAGGTAAAATATTTGCCAGGGTTTCATTTGAAGGCTCCGCGGGCGAAATGTGATCTTCACCATGGACTGACTCTATCTACTGGCTAATTATTCCCTTTTCTTCCGAATTCTACAATTCATACGCCCGTAGGAGGGCCTGGTGGAGGCTACGCCGTCGTCGCGACGTTTGTAAAAGTAATAAAAAATGGAAAGGTTAAACTGCTTCTCTTAACCAATACTTTGAACCGTATCATTTCCCTGATTAATTTCAATATAGCACAAATGATATCTACTCAACAGGTATTCTGTGCAGAGCTCAGTTCACCGCACTTGATACGATCCGTGATTTAGTGTTTTCGAACCAGGGTTGCTACACAGAATTTGGTGTCACGTGTTTCTAAATTGGACCGGTCACTGCTTATGTCGAATCTACCTTGCTCCACAGAATAAACCATTCTTCATGAAGAAAACAGCAGGCAAACGTGGTGAGGTTGGTTCCACTACGTACCACGGCTATCTCCTGGACCTGCTGGAGATGTTGGCTTCCCGCCTGAACTTCACCTGGGACATCACGGTTGGCAGTAGGGGCGATGGGTCCGTGAAGAAGATATTCGATTCGGGGAAGGTCAGTATACCTACAACATTCTTTGTGACTCTTACTGTTACAGTAGATTTGAATTACGGTTAATAGCATATTTCGGGGATATGCATAAAATTCTGAAAATCCAAACCATTTCCCATTCACTCCATTATGGATAAAATTGCATAATGGCATTAGCCATTTTTGCATACTCCTGCTATTTGCAAAAAATAATGCCAAAGGCAACTGGAAAAACCGGTTGAATATGTCCCCGTCTCAAAAAAGAGCAATTCTTAAACTTATTTTCAAGAAAGGAGACAGAAAAGATCTCGCCAACTGGAGACCCATTAGCCTCCTTAATACGGACTACAAGCTGTTGGCAGCTGCTCTGGCAAAGAGACTTCAGACAGCTCTCCCAACCATTATCTCTCACGATCAAACAGCGTATTTGAAATCAAGATTCATTGGACAGAATGTCCGTGTCTTGCATGATATCATATTTTTTTGCAACCATTATAATATTCCTGGAGCTATCCTTTGCCTCGACTTCCAAAAGGCGTTTGATACTATCAACTGGGACTTTATGTTTAAAACCCTTGAGAAATTTGGGTTCGGACCTAATTTTACCTCCTTGGTTAAAATGATGTACACTAACATAGAATGTAGTATATCCAACTTTGGCTGGAAGACAGCCTTTTTCCAGCTCCAGCGTGGCATCCGGCAGGGCTGCCCACTCTCCGCTCTCTTATTTAATCTAGTGGTAGAAATACTAGCTCTGAAAGTTCGACATACAGACCAGGTTAAAGGTATTAACGTTAATGTTTATGACACTGAATATGAATTAAAAATTAGTCAAGTAGCTGACGACACAACACTTTTCTTGTCAGACGACCAATCAATACGTATCGCCCTTCGCATTGTTGAGAATTTTAGCAAAGTTGCAGGACCCAAGCTAAATCCTGGAAAATGTGAAGCGTTATGGATTGGATCTTTTCATAACCGTAAGGATAAACCCTTCGGTATTTCATGGCCGGAAACACCCATTAAATCCCTTGGAATACATTTTAGTCTCTCGGAACAAGCTTGTGAAATCCTAAATTGGGAGAAACGGATAAATAAAATTGATAGTTTGTTTCAAAGATGGCAGAAACGCAATTTGACTCTATTTGGTAAATGTCATGTCATAAAAACTTTAGGTTTATCACAAGTTATCTACAACATGTCCATGATCCCAACTCCCGATTGGGCCCTTAAGAAAATTAAAAAATTAACCTTTTCATTCCTTTGGGACAAAAGGCCTGATAAGATTAAACGTAAAACCCTTTACTGCAGTTATACAGAAGGGGGAATTAAAATGATTGATATATATGCAAAATGTAAAAGTCTACAAACAGCATGGGTTAAGAGACTGATACAGACAGATCAAAACGACATACGACGATGGCAAGTAACATTTTATTGCAAAACTTGGGAAAAACTTCAACTTTTTCAGAGGTAACTTAAATGCTAAAAGAGATGCCCCACCCTTAATGAAACTCCCACCCTTTTATAGGGAAGTAGTCTTGGCCTGGCAGAAACTTGGAGGTGGGAAGGCAGATCCTGTTAAGATAAATAACGATAGATTCTGGTTAAACAAAAACTTCAAGATGAAAATATCCAAGGAAGATCATATGATCTGGATTAACTTAAGCAAGACGCCAATTGAAAAACTTAATAGTAGATATCTGTACTTTCTATATCTTTCCAAAATCCCAGCAACCCCTACTTCACAAATCTACTGGGACAGTTTATTTCCCAAGTTAAATTGGGAAAAGATATGGAAATCGCAAACCGCGATAAAAGACAATAAATTCAAAGAGTTTAATTTCAAATTATTTCACAAAATTCTGCCTTGTAAATTTCTACTACACCAATGGAATATAGTTAACACTCTCGGGAACATTTATAGCCCGAAATGCGACATTTGTAATCAGGATGAAACCTATGTACATATGTTTTTCGAGTGCACAAGGTTAAAAAACTACTGGGTTAACATTAAGAACTCACTCCTTAAAAATTGTATCAGTATACATGTAGCTGACGCTGCGTCAGTGATATTTGGGGAAAACTTACATGTTACCCTGGCAAAATATGCTATTTATATATCTTGGTTAAGACATAAGGATGACCTGCAGGCATTTCAAAAACACAATATATTTCACTTATACACAACGCTGACTAATTTTTGATGCACAATTACAAGAACGCATGTGTAACGTACTATAGAAAATTATCCAACAGCTTTACTTAAGTGCTGTCATGCTATTTATGATAATTCTCCAGAATGTTATCGACATGAATAGTAATGCTAGAACATGTATTAGTAATTAGCAGATGGCTTATAAAAATACAAATACATTTTTGTTGGACTTTAAAAAAGTTGGGACGGATTCATACATGTATGTATCATGAATGGAAAATAAAGTTCACTCTTGAAAAAAAAAAAAAAAAAAAAAAAGTCACGTTAAACTCTTATGGATTTTATGCAAATGTCACTCAAATGTAAGTCGTGTATGGATAGTTTGTATGGTAAGACAACACCATAGGAACTGTTGTTCTTTGTGTTTTGAAAAAGATGTTGCGACTCCATTGTCATTTGCTGTGATAGGATACAGAAAATAGAATTGCCAATCTTTCACTAAGTTTGCATTCTTTGCACTCAACATGTGTAAGTAAACTGATAATATGCTTATGAATTCAATATGTTTGCTCTGTAAGTAGGTCCCCTTGGCTGCTGTGGAAAGAATTCGTGTTTGTACGGGTGATTGTAGATTGGCTTCCCAATTCCTCAAACTATTGCATCACATAATCATTTACTTGTAGGCGGTTCCTTCATTCAGTCCTTGACCTCCTTCGCACACAGTATGACATGGCATTGTCGCCCTATTCCCTGCGCCCCGCTTACCATGGAAAAATCGAGTTTTCCATCCCACTCATCACACGAGGGTACTTCCTGACCATGAAGAAGCCAAACCGTCTGGACAAACAAGGCATCTTCCAGTTTATGGATCCATTTTCTGGAGAGGTGGATATCAAATGTTTTTTTTTCTAATCTATCACATGAACATCAATGAGTGTCAAATTCTTGCAGTTGATTACTGTTCGTAGACCAATGATTGGCCAGCATTTTATTTTGTCCATGATCACTCGGACCTATTACGGGGAACAGCGTCTAACAGTTTGTTGCAACATACCTTTTGGGATTCATGGTACTCGTCCCAATTCAAAGCCCCAATTCTAGTACCTTTGGATACAATAAGCAATTTGTCGACGACCCTTTTCCTCTTTAATTGTTATTTTTGTATTCTATGGCTTTGAAACTTACATCGGGAGGAAATGAAAATACCAATAGAGATTTTAAAAATGGGAGATGATTGATCTTCAGCCTTGTGCATGTCTTGCTTGAGTAAATATATGGTTGTACTAAATTCATCAGTTTTCAGATTCATGGTATCAACGTTTTGTTCCAAATCATAGATCGTTACATCTTCCATGTGTTAAATGCAGGTGTGGCTCTCCTTTGTGGCCGCCGCTGTGGGAGTGAGTCTTGCCTTGGCGGCAAACGGCCGTCTGAACCCGTACGAGTGGTCCAAAGCAGCCCGGCGGGGAGAGGTGTCGGAAGAGGAGGCAGACAACCTCAGCCTCGTCAACAGTCTCTGGTAAGCTGAGGACACTGAAAATCAGACATGTTAATTTAAAAAAAAACGTCTTATTGTGTCGATAGTTTCACATGAAGATGGTTCCTAGAACCTCACGAGTTCAGATGAAGATCGTGAAAACCTTGAGATGGTTATCACTTGAAAACTCGATAAAGGTATACCTTGATAGCATATGACATGTACAATGTGTGCCTTGATAACATATGATTGTTTTGTCCTCTACAGGTCGATTTATGGAGCGGCTGTGAGTCAGGGGCAGGAATTTCTACCCCGATCAGCTACCGGACGAGTGATAGCTGGAACTTGGTGGTTTTTCATATTGGTTATTATCGCGTCTTACACCGGTAAGCGTATGCCAAGATAATGAATACATAACGTGGAAATTTGTCTGTATTCGGTGTCAAATATTTCATAAAATTTTATTGTACTTCAGCTGACAACATGGTAAAAACAACAGAGTGCGTGTTAAGCATAGAATTTTTAGAAGAGTTGGGCGTGCACGTCAAGTTTCTCATAGTTTTATAACGTTGTTTTTGGACAGACAAGGACGACGTGGCAATGCACTCAAGTTTTTATAACTTATTTCACGTGCCACGTACAGAGAACAGTATACCCATTTCTACACCTGGGTTTCTCAAAGTTGTGGTTATGTCCTCGACTTACAAAACGTTGTATTTGTCCAGCCAACCTGGCAGCCTTCCTGTCCAAGACTTCAGCAGACCGGAGCATCAGGAGCCTGGCTGATCTGGCCGGACAGACGGACGTGCCGTACGGGACGTACAAGGGATACACCATCGTCAAGTTCTTGAAGAAGTCTCAGGAGGAGCCTTTCAAGACCATTGGTCGATATCTGGACAAGAATTCAGGTAAAGTCACCTACAAAAGTATGCTTACAAAACTGTGAAATTGTTTTTTTTCAAACAACAACAGATCTTATCAAGCAAAATCATCAATAAGTTTGAAATTTGACACAGAGATATGGTCAAATGACCATAGCAATCATGGCAATGGCTTCTTTGGGAGTGTCATTGGATTCTTGAATATTCTCTGTTTCTTCGTGACAGCACTGAACGAATATGCCGCCAGGCCATCGCATCACATATATGGGATAACAATTCAGTCTACAGTCGAACCACAGGGCTCTATGCACATCTGTTCTGCGCAGCGTTCTCTAATATCTCGTTTAATCTCGTTTATTTCCTAAGGTAATGCGTTCCCCTGAATCCGTGAGACTTCCCCATTGTTACAAATGTGGTTGTAACTCCTGATTATGTGAGTGTCTCGTGGTGAAACATGGCTACAGATATCAGAAAGGGCTTGCTTCTCGCACGAACCCCAAAACATGATATAACAGTAGAGTTTAATGGAGACACAATGATTCATAGTAAGGCATGACATGATTTTGGTGTCCAGAGTGATACATTTATGGTTCCATCGTGTCCTTCACAGATGAAGTCCTCCTGGAAAGTGGTCGTCAGTCATTTGAGCGCGCTGCTAAGGGCGACTACATCTTCATCTCCCCCACAACTTACGAGTACGAGATCCTCAACGAGAGGTGTGACATGGTCATCCTCACTGACGACTACTTCTTCAAGTATCAGTCCGCACTTCCGTTTCCGGTCGGATCACCCTACCGGATGGAGATCAACCTGGCCCTGATGAACATGACAGAGAACGGGCAGATGGACTTACTTAATAACCGGTAAGTTGTTGAACATGATACCTATACAAAGTGAACTACAAGGCTGCTGCACGCTACAGGACAATATGCTTTTCAAATTTGCAAAGAAAGTGGTCAGTTTTCCTACCATCGTAAAATGGTATAATGGCCAAACGTCTACAAAGGAAAACCAACAGATGGGCTGCTCGACAGAGATCCTTTTGGTTCAAAGCTGTCCTGACATTAAGCTGCGGGTTGAGAGAGAGGTAAATTATCTTTATTGTGTTTACAACAAACAAACAAGCAAACAAGCAAGCACAAGATTCCTAGGTCAGCCTCTTTTCTAGATTAGTGTATCCAGGGGGCGCAAGGTACAAGTAAGAAGACATACATAAACCGTGTGCGTCGGACAACGAAACTACTATAGAATTATGTTTATCTATTTCGTCCTTTCCCAGATGGTTTAACAAGAAGAAGTACAAATGTTACACTGGCTCAACAGAGAGTGATGGTGTCTTGGACTTGGAGAATCTGAATGGGATTTTCTACTATCTCATGCTTGGAACGGGTGTCGCCATGTTGGCGTCCTGTCTGGAATGGTTACATTTCAGATGCAAGAAAAGCGGCTCTAGGAACGACGGGCCCAGCGAACCTGCCAGTTAAAGTCGTGTTATTGGGATAGGGTCATCGGAACAGGGAACATTATTTGCATGCAAATGGAAAAGGAAAGACAGCACTGACAAAAATGTAGCACCAATGAAGTAGTCAATCACAGTGACGTCACAATCAATTTCTTTAATCTTTAAAACATCTGGGTACCCCCTACTGAAATTCGTTGAAGGGGGGGGCTAAAAAATATAGAACATAATAACAGGAAATATTGGTACATACATTACATAGCAGAAACTGAGAATGAATAGAAATGATACAGATATGAATAAAAATGAAATCGTAAGAAGGATAGATAATACATGATACATGATACGAATAATCAAATAGAAGCATTTATGCAAACACTTAATCATGAAATCAGAATCGTAATTCAAAATCAAGTCCAGTACCTTTCCACGGTCAGATATCGTTAGAGGTCGGAGGTGTGTTTCTCATAGCTGTCTTATGGATGTTTATGACGTCATGGACCTCACCAATGACACTAATATCTTCTGATCATGGGAGATTTACGCTATCAAACTCTCTGCCATGTCAACATATAGACACTTCCCATTGTCAATATGACCCTTCAAAAATGTGGCAAGGATTATTTCTTATCTAAGGCATGTTGCATGTGGAATCGTCGCCAAGTACATTAGAGAGGTGTACTTACATAGCATTCGGATTTAGACAAACATAAGCATGTCTGATGTTGTGGAATCTCAGAACAGTTTGCTGTCTCATATAGCTAACTTAAGAAACTGTAACGCTTCGTGTTAAAAAGTGCAGACCATGTTGTATTTAAAGGCCACCAGGCCATTGAACAACACTGAATAAACTACACTGATTGTGGTCAATAATGGTAGCCTCCGAGTCATTTTTGTTTCAGAGGAGGATTTTGAAGCCATATACTGAGTGACATAGCCTATACTAAGCTAAAATTAAGCCTTGACATTGGTTTCTCAATGATATCAATGGAACTCAAAGCCCCAGTGCATCAGGACTTGCTATATTTGGGGGATACAAATGTCTGTGGCGCTTAAAACATATCAAACCTACTAGATGACTGTGTCTTTACCGAGATAACCTACAGTAAAACTCAATGTGGGATTGACTACAAATTACAAACACTGTAACGTCATGCTGCTGATGCTACTACTGAAAAAAAGCATACGCGGTTTGCTGATGAACAAAGTCCTACGATCAAGTTCTGGATGCAAAAGAGCATTCATTAAAACATTCTTTCACTGTATTTTTGTTTGAGAAAATCGGATAGTTGCTGATTAGAAATTTCTGGTAATGTTAAGACATGAAATGACGTTTTAAAGGCATTGAAAACTCAAATGATGACCTTACAGCAGCTTTCTCCAGCTGCCTTTGCGATGGTTGATTACACGATGAGCTTTTTACTGTTTTTACCATATAATCATATTCCTACAGTGTACAATTACATGTTCTGCTCTATAAGGCTCTACATATTTATAGTGGCCGCTCCATATGGACATGCACACTGTCCAGACTAGACAGCTGAAATCAGGGGAAGCCAGACTGATGCACAACGCAGAAGAAAAGCGGATCCGCAGAAAAGAACTTCGCAACAGAACCGAGTCAGCTTACAGATGTGATTTATGTGGCAGAGACTGCCATTCTCGTATAGGGCTGTTTAGCCATAGTCGATGCTGTAGGGCTGCTGTGAATTAAGATTTTACCATGGTCAATACTGACCGACGGAGGCCATATGTATATACTTAAACCTTGTAGGCTTCCTTTGTTTTCAACCCATCCGACGATACATACAGAGCAGTATTCTTTGTTGCCTGATAAATAATGCACATAGGCCAGTCCCCACTCCAACTTAATGCGGTCTATGGTTGCTCAATAGAAGGCTATTCATAATGGATTGGAGCTAATAGCCGCTAAAGTAAACGGTAATCGGATCTCAAATTAGGTGAATTGCAGATTGCGGAGCAGCACCACATATAAAGACATCGTAATGCCCTGCATGTGCTTACCGTACAGTCCATATACCAGTACTTGTTTCAAGTTTCGTGCTCAACAAATTCTTAGTGTTCGTGATAAAATAGAATTACCCCTCTTTCTAACACAAGATGAGGAAGCCTTGCAGAGTAAGTTTAATATCTATCGGTTGAAAACACGACTGTGAGTCTCTATGGACTTGTGTCAGTGAGTACAAAGTCTTTGAGTTTCACTATGTCACATACCAGCACACAAGGATCCAGGGAAACCAGGACTTTGAAACGGTGTTGGCTATCCTACTTATGTTTTACATACGGTACGATGTTCACTGAAGATTAAAGATTACCGAGGGAGCTATGTACAGATATAACCTAGTCCAGAAGCAAGTAAACAATCCGTTGACGTTGTGGCAGTGTTGACAGCCACTCGAAGAGAGTATGGCAAGTCTACATGGATTTTGTTGTTGAGTTCTGTTGTAGCCAGGCTTCAGTACGTGTGTGACAAATGAACCATTTCGGGAACCCGACTAATTAGGGTAAATAGCGAAGATTAAGTAAAGATGACGCAGGCGCAACCAGTATCAGCGCTACACATCTCACATGTGAGGACTAATGGAGAAGCATCACTGTCATCAGACAAATCTGTCTTCCCAATACCCCCACGTTTTTCGTGTTCGGTGCCAGCAACTATACAGCGTGGAACTCCTGTAATAGTGGATACCGGACCGCACCCGACTGTTTCAGTTGCCGGTAAGCTTTTGTTCTATTACCGTAGCTTTAACGCCGTCGTAACGCCGTTCCGTTTCCTCTTCTAAGATAGCGGGGGAATCTGTGATAGCTGACCTACAATGCAGTTGGAATGGAGGACTATCGATACAGAGTGATTTAGAGATGCACGAGACGTTATGGCTGAGTAGGCTTGATAACATTTAAGCCATAAGGAATCTTTCAGTCCCTCAAGGATCTTTTGAAGCCGGTTCAAGGACATATATGGGACCCTTTATCTAAGAGGGATGACTTGACGTGGTTATGTTACCAGTTTAAGACTTTGTATGATATGATAATTAGAGTTGCGGGAGTGTGTCACGCGAGGACAACGATATGCCTTATAAGCTGTACATGATGGCGAAGTTGCCTTAGCACCAAAGCATTACGCAACTATTTCATTTTTACCTCCGTGAAAATAAAATGGAGCACTGTCTGTCAGCTCATCTGTCTGTATGTCTTTTTATGTGTTTCCGAATCGAGTTTTGGTCAGCATAACTTTAAGAAGCTCTGGACGGATTGTGATGATATTTGATATTTGAGCAGGTCTTGGGAAGACGAAGCTCAATGTTGATTTTAGGCCTCTGGCTTTCCTTGGTGCGGCTGCAGAATATGCGGTTTTTGTATCTTTTGTCCCGGACATGCTACGGTCTTTATTTTTGGTAGCAGATAGCTTTGGACGTCAGGATAAAGTTGTGTAGGTATAGGCTTGCCCCCCCCCCTAGGATCTTGTTCTGGAAATGCAAGGGCGTTTTTGTTAACATCTTTCAAAGGAAGTAACTGAAGAAATATCGTATTTTAGTGATTTTGGAAATGGTGGTACCTTACTTAGACACATATGTACAGATGTACAATAAAACACAAATCATGAAATAATACTATTAGTAACTTTATGTTGTAGTTATTTGCATTAATTAATAATGAAATGTTAATTTGAAATTCTGCCAAATGCTAGGACCTTCCCACATTACAATGTATGCAATTTTGGCAGAGAAGAACATCACTTGATATAGATTATGCTAATTACAGCCTTATTTACATAATCAACGAGGCGTGAAGTACCCACAGAACATCTGGTATGGAAACAACACCAGGTAAAGGCTAAAGCTAAAGCAACATTTCCGTGCGGAATGGCCGGCGCTAGACTTCATTTTGATGGGAAAGGTGCTCAGATTTTACCGGCGTCTTATGAGGCATTTGCCTTAGAAATCAAGAGCCTTATATCCAATATTGCCTTCAATAAGTGTATTCCCTGCAGTGTGGTCTGCGTAAAAAAGTTTGATATTCTATCCACATTTGAAGCAAATAGCTTCGTCCAACTGTGCTGCTTTGTAACAGGAGTGACACTTGCACATAAAACAGGCAAACAAGCCAGTAACACGTTTAGTAAAATCGATGTCTCTCATAACTTGATTTCTATGATAACAGAAGACGAAGAAGCAGCCGAATTGAATTGGTAAGGGCCTGCGGTTAGATGTAGTACTCTGACAGAAAATCCCTTTTGTTGGACTGTCGCCAACGCGGACGTCCTTGAATAATCTCCGTCCTCGATGAAAAGCCAAAACGAAAACGAAGAAGTCTTCCGTATGTTTAAGAACATACATGGAGTGTCCTATAGGTCAAACTATCTGACATATGTAAATTATAACACAGTCATGCTAGTGACCTGCCCCTTTTCAAAAATAATGAATCAGGCAAGAATTATTGCCAAATTGTGCTGCATGCGGGTTTGGCGACCCTCCATGATCCAACATCCACTGAATACAAAGTTGATGTAATGAAATAGCTGCTGCATTATTTCATAAACAGCCACAGAAACCAACCTTCTATTCTAAAACGCCATCTTTAAACTTATTCCGGCCAACCCACTTGTAAAGTCACCCCCTGAGCCATTTGCAAGTTGTAAGGTCTGCAATTTATATACCCACTACGTTTTGTGTTCTATTTCAATCTGTACTATGACATCATTGCTTTCTTGAGTATCGGCCTTTCCAAACACTCGGGTGTATATTGCGCAAGACTCCTGTTCAGGCTTCCTGCAATATGTAATCTTGATCCATTCTGCTCTCCGCATGTTGTGTTGTAAGGTTCAATTTTCATCTTCATTGTGTAAATGTCCATATCTTGAATGCTGGCACGACCTTCGCTGGGTATACAAACGTATTTTGCTCCGAGTGTATTTGGAAACGCGTGTGTAAGCACAGCCTAAGATGTTATGGATATAACCAAGATACCATGGAGAGTCCTGAATGTGTGTGTGTGTGTGTGTGTGTGTGTGTGTGTGTGTGTGTGTGTGTGTGTGTGTGTGTGTGTGTGTGTGTTCATATTTCCTGATATTTTGGCTAGGAAAAACTTGAGAATGTCTGAGTGGATTGCGATGATATATAGTATACATGAAGGTTTTGGAAAGACGAAGGTTAAGGTCGATTATGGGACTTCTCGCGGCCTTCCCTGGTCGTCGGACGACTGATCAAATAATCACAAGTGACGCTGCTCGACCATATTGCTTGTGGGATCTTTGTTCGTTCAAACTATATATTTTGTTTAAGCGTAAAGACTCTCAGTCCGTTTCACTCTCCGCTTGCCAATTCAATAATTCTGTTTGCGATATTATACGACTCGGGGTTTTTTTCCCTTGTCAATGCACACTCCATGTTTCGATCTTTGCAAAGAGATTCAGACATCTTCAATGCCACTTGCAAATTCGATGACATTGTTTGGATAAAACATTACAGTAATCTAATTACATTTTCATTTATGAAGGTTCTATGTTCAGGTAAACAATGTATACGTATAAAGACAATCCAAACTCTACAACTTGATAAAATTCGGAGATTCACTTCCGGATAGTAAATCTCCCAAATTTATCAATTTGTAGAGTCTGAATTGTCTTTATGTAACTACATTTTCCTTTGCAGGACGGAGTCACTGCTCACATACCAACCATCTACAGTTATATCCCCAACACACCACCTGCACAGTAATCTCCACCAACGACGTGAGTTTGAAATCCACCTGCAGCAGTTACGCATGTACCAGGTGCAGTGATGAGGGCGTGCCTTTCCAACAGAAGCCTCTTGGGAGTGACGTACCTGCTCCTTTTCATCTGTTGCCATGGCAACGCGAGGGATATCCATGTGGGTGAGTCCGAGTTGTGTAACCTATGACGCGGGGTACACAAGAGTGAAGACTTTCCTTCTCTTTGACTGAATGCTAAATAGTACATAGAGTGTATGAAGGATGTGTGTTCACTTGATGACTTGGCAGTAGTCCTTATTACTCTTCTACATTTTGGAAATGCTGCACCATGTAGTGTCTTAGTATATCTATATCCTAGTAAATTGTAAAGCGAATAACGTTCTACGGAAATGTGTTAACGTAACTTTTTCCAGTTCAGTACAAGCTGCGCTTTCATTGTAACACAGCTAGAACATTAAAACTGAATTTCGACCATTTTTCAAAGATAGCACTGCACAAAACAGTATCTTTAAGCATACCATAAAGCACACGAAAAGGCTACATGTTTGGAAGAAGAACAGCACACGCGCATGTTTTAAGATGTGCTTAAAGATATGACTTTGTGCAGTGCTTTCTTTGAAACATGGTCGAAATTCAGTTTCCATGTTCTGTGTTACAATGGAAGCAAAGCTTCTACTGAACTCGCAAAATACTACGTTAATGCATTTGCTTTAAACGTTATTTCGTGCAGTGAGGGATCATGGAGAACACAAATTGTGGCAGAGATTGGTGACCTAGATTAGAATACCTTTCAGTGGAGAATGCCGAAATCTCAAGTGGAACAAATCTTCATATCAGGTGAAGATTATCACCATCTAAAGTGCCGACTAAAGTATATAATCGCTGAGGGTTCCATCGTGTGAAAAGATGGAGAAGATCCTGAGCCTGAGTCATTGTTGTGCTAATCTCTTAAGACAGTACAGTTTATCACGAAGTTTCCGTGGCCATCCCTGTGTTAGATGGACAACTTTACACGATACGCGGTGTAATACAAAGATGGCCTAGTACAGGACGGTGTCCCCCTCCCCCACCACACAATGGATAATGCTTTGATGGGAAAATGCTTGAATAACTTTAGAATTGCCTTGGGCTATGAATGGTCTCGTAAGGGAGTCTGGCTTCCTTCGTTTCAATCCTAAACCCAATTGCCTTCTTGACATTTTGCAGTGACATAGGGATATAGGGATTTTCTGTTAAAGTTCGAAGTTGATAAATATTTCAGTAGTGTGACATTTTTAGCAAAGTTGCAGGTATGCCACTGGAGGCTGTGTGAGCCGAATTACGCTCTGCTCGCCTCCGCTGCGCAGAAAATTCTTCAAAACTGTACAATACACACCAGAGACAGTGCTGAACATATGGACACTTAATCAGTGATGAACCCAGTGTCATCAGGTTTTTCCGGTCTTTGATAATCATACACCCTTGCCCGGGAGGCCCAGCCGTGATTTATCACTCCCCGACTTGTGTGCAAGCAGCAGTCACTTCTGCTTTGGTCCCAAGTTGCGCCGGTGTCCGTAGGGGGTGTATTCCCGGCCGGGCCCCGAAGCCACTAATTTGTCCCGGTGGACTGCCGGGTACGGAAGGGGGGGGGGGGGGGGGGTACCTCCTGGTGCTCGCACGACTAGCTGACGGCGTCTATTTGTTACCGGGTCCCGCGTTCAATTTAAGTCGGAGTTAGAATATTCGGGATCCCAACCGGGCCCACAAATAGCACGGCAACCGCAGGGGGTAGGGGTCACGTAGAGGTCACCCCCTACGGGACAACAATCAACGTGAGGCCATTTCTACTACCTCCAGAATGTTTAAATGGCCTTTCTGGGCCGTAGACCTCTAACTCCAAGGAGTTTTAGCATACGAGACAAAGACTGCCCTGCAAACCCACCATACCACCGACCTGAGGATGCACCGAGCGCCTTGTTTTCTTATCGCATGTACCTATTTAGTACGGCAGTGTTACCACTTTCTCAGTCAGTTTCTGAGAGCTTCGTGTTTCCGCGCTGTAATTACATTTCTGCTTGCTGTAAAAGCTCTGGAGGCTTTGATAAAGCTTGCAGTGAGTTAATTATGAACCAATCTACCGGCCCACTTTCCAGAGATACGATTACGGGTTGGTGTTATTACTATATGATAAAATCGCTTTCACGGTGGCAAGAGTTTCCTCCCTTTTCAGATGTCCCTTGGCCTGGTTTATTTTGCTCCATAGGCTGTGTGGTTTGAGTGGGGAGGGGTAAAATATCATCAACTAAAAAGGACATGCATATGGTTCAAATCTGCACCAAGGTAGCGCAATGTTGCTGTGTAAGGTATACACTGGGGTATGATCTGTAGTTGAAAGGCAGGACAGGAGCTTAAAATGGAGATTTACCTTGCATAACGGCCTAGAGCTACGAGGCAATGTATTCCAATATAAAACCTAGGTCACTTCTATGTCATTTACACAGCGTAAAATACTCTCTGCAATAAGAAACTACATTTTGTGTACATAGTTACTAGAACGGTTTTGCTTGTCTGCTGTCTATAAAAAAAGAAGATCCATTAACCCATACGGATTTCAGTCCAAACAGATATGTCAGACAGCCGTATAACGTAGGTTTCTGTTTTGAAAACTTTGTGATGAAGAACTAGATTTGATCTCTCACCCCCCGGAGTGATCAGTTAATGTTACACAGTCTTTATCTGTAACTACAGGTAGAAGTAGAGATAAGGTCTTACGGAAAACACATCAATGATTCATGATGACAAACCGACTGATGTTATCCAGACTTAACTAACTTTTAATCATCCGTCTTATCAATTATTCATTCTAAGATCGTCTACAGAGATCTGACAAGACTTAAAGAGTGCATCGCAATCTTGATCTTATAATTACCACTTATGAAATTAGTTGTTCTTGATCTTCTTTGAAGTATGAAACGGAGTGTTTTAAACACTGGATCGATATCGTTTGTTTTTGTAGGAGTTGTGCACACGGGAAATCAGGAATGCCACCTTGCAGAAGTGACATCTAGCGCAAAGGAGCTGAACAGCAGACAGGATAGCGACGCCATCGTCTCAGTAGTTCCCGTGGAAATGAACGACAGCGCATGCGCACTGGATCAATGTAAGTCAGTTGAGTCGTCGAATACTAGTATTGCGGCCAGGATTTTATTTTGACAACTACTCTTGTTGTTTTGATCTCATATTGCTTCTGGTCTGAAATTTATCATGTCATACTTCACCAAAAAACAGTTGCTCAAGCAATCGGATATGCTTTTGCTTGATCCACTAGTGCTGCTGAGTAACTGTTTTTTGGCGTATCTTATTACCTGGATGTCTAACCTTCATCAATATAATAATAATAATAATATCAGGTGTATTTGCAGCCAGTGCCACAGGCAGGTACCCAATGTGTAGGGTAATGAGGCTGTTTAACGTGTTCGAGGCACCTCCTCGAGCACGGAACCCCCGTTTTACGTCCCTCCCGGAAGACGATTTCGTGGAAAGCTTCGTGAGGCTACAGCAATCCGGACGTCCTTGGTTGGTCCCCCATCCAAGCACTGTCCGGACCGCGCGTTGCTTAACTTCCGAGATCGAGGGATCGGGTGTATCCAACGCGCCACGCGGCCGTCAAGGTTTGTCATTTTTTACCTTTTACCATTCTTTACATTATAAGTTGTCTGTTGTTTATAATGTACTGTTCTTGTCTGCCCCTGGTCAACTCCAGCTATACAACAACACTCTCTCCAAGCTCTGATTCTGCTGGACCCCCTGATCCCACCCCCATGTTTCTGCGGAGGTTCGGAAAGACCATCGCTGCCACCACTGACAGTGCGCACCTACCAGGCAGGACCGGCTGAACCAACTCTCCGCTCCAGGGTACTGGACATGTTCCCGTCCCCAGAGCACCTGGCAACCATGTTGATTGACGTCATGGAGGCTTACGGCTGGAAGTCAGCCTATGTGCTATATAACAAGCAGTCGGGTAAGTGGGATTTGTTAGGATATAATATATAAAGTTAACGAGTATGATACAGATTTATAACAATTGTAGAGGAGAGCGGGCACCGATTTACGAAGCTTCACAATAGGATTGGCCAGCCGCCAAGATCAACAGATTTTCAACACTATTCAGTACACAAATAACCGTACAAAAGTGTGGCTGACTGAAAATAATTTCTTTCATATTCAGAGTTCTATCGATGCATTGAAGCCATGGAGAACATCGTGACAACGAGACGGTGGTACACGTGGTTCAGGGAAGTTCCCGCTAAGGTTGCCACCCAGGCCGATAGAGACTCGGTGGACGCCATCTTGTCTGATGTCAGAACATCCGGAAGGATCCATGTCGTGATGATGACGGATGATGACGTCATTGACGCCATATTAGAACAGGTAACGTTTTATTGACCCAGGTAAGGGAATAAGCCATATAATTTCAAACTTTCCATTGAATTACCATAAACTTTTGAGTTAAGTATGCTGGTTATGAAAAAGGTCATTGGACCATGTTTTATTGTTTTATCGCACAGTCTTTGGTCTATACATCTAAACCTTTCCTGTATTTTACCTTTGCTCAGGCTTTCCACAGAATGCTGCTGACGTCACAAAGCCATTGGATCATCACAAGCTTCGTGAGTACTGCTAGAAGGAGTAGTGGTAACAAATAAGATGCAGAAATGAGGTGGGTGTACGGGGGGAGGGGTGGAGAAACGTTTACAAAGAAACGAAGGGTTTGGGGCTTATTTCATACTTGTGTGGGAGGTGTTTATTTTTTCAAGGGTATTATTTGTGTCCTTGATGTATGTTGATCTCATAACTTAAATATGTTTATCTTGTTCTAAAAGGATGCCAGTCAGAAACAACTGGACAGTTTTCGTCATAGTGGAGCACGGTTCACGTTACTTCGCCAGTATCCTGAAAGTGCCACAAAAACTACCCCAAACTGGTCTGACCCGATGCTGACCGTCGGGAACCAGTCTGCACCGCATCTGAACCGATCGGAGGAAACACCAAACCGGTCAGATCCGGAACGGACCGGTGAAACACCATCCGCGACGGAACTGGACCGGTTCGAGCTGGGTGGGCCTGGCCAAAACCTGTCCAGACTGGACCGGTGTAAGGATTCATTGTCCAACACAGCACGACTTGCCCGGGATTCAGTGGCCGTCCTGGCGGATCTACTATCCTCTTTGGAAGAGCAAGACACCAACAGACCATCTGAAGGCTGGCGGACACTGGAAAACTGCAGCCGACAAAATCAAAGTTCTAAGGTGGGTCTGAATGCGTATGGATGCTCAAAAGAATACCATTGCGGCATCTGTTCTTCAACATGTTCCATCTTTATTTAGATGAATTATTTGTGGAGAAAAAATCGAATATTTGACTGTCTTGACACAAAAGGTGGATGACAGTCGTCGTACATTTTACTTCTCAGGTGACGTTTCGTGGCGCCAGCGGGGACGTGTCGTTCGACGACTGTGGCAGGAGAACTGACGTCACCATCTACATCCGCGAGTACAGCGACGGTCAAGAGAAACAGGCAAGAAGACATAAACTGCGCATTCTATCTTTTCTGAATTTTGGTATTTCATTTCCCTTTTCTCTTTCCTTTCAAACTCTGATTTTCTTCATCAGAATTTCTTCCTTGCTGTTCGTCCTGCTCTTCTGTATCAAAAGGTCACAATATTCTCAGCTATGTTTTCATCTTTTGGGTTGCAGGTAGGGTTCTGGACGGCAGATGGCGCTGTTGACATGAACACCACCATTTCGTACGTGCAGATGAACGGTCTTCTCGGTGGACGGCACTTCCAGGTGTTTGGGAGACTGGTGAGTAAGGAATGCACACGGGGTCAACTGATTGGCGTACAAGAATTCAATTATGTTTCAGACGTTGAAAGTGAGCACCTGCAAAACTACGCCCTTTCACCAAGATATAGCAATCTACGATGTTTACTCATCAAAGCATACTGTATTTCGGTAGACTCTATCCCTTCTTTCTGTGCATTCCAGTGTATTCCGGTAAATAGGCGGGCCCCTCTTGTGTGTACACT
Organism: Branchiostoma lanceolatum; assembly: GCF_035083965.1. NCBI lineage: Eukaryota > Metazoa > Chordata > Leptocardii > Amphioxiformes > Branchiostomatidae > Branchiostoma > Branchiostoma lanceolatum. The sequence continues at coordinate 7,692,446 of NC_089732.1, read as the reverse complement.
GCAGCCAAAGTAGAGGTGTCGACGTGCATAGCCAAAATAGGCGTGTTCGTCTGGTAAGATAGGTGTGTTGACGCAGCGAAAGTAGGTGTGTGTTGCTCATTGTACCTGTCGGCCACGGTGAATTTCTGGTAAAATGTTGGGCCAAAAAAATATTTTCTAGACCATCTTCCCTTTCAGAGCAAACCCTGGATCATGGAGAGGAAACACGCCGAGGCGGAGGGCCTGCGCGGGCGGCACCGGTACGAGGGCTTCATGCTGGACCTGACCGACATGCTGGCGGCTCGGTTAAACTTCACCTGGAACCTAACCATGGGGGCCAACTACAAAGGCGCAATAGAATCGGGAGAGGTGGGTTATAGTCGCTAAAGGCGCGGTGAAATTCTTCGTAGGCCGTCCTACGATTCTAAAGCCCCTCTCTCTGGATCCGCGGCACGCTGGCGGCGTCGCTGCGGCTGATCATTTACATAGCACTCAACGCATTTCATCGAGAAAAAACTAATATCTTTAATCTTGTTGTCTTTTGGGTCATAATGTTACTTGTACGTTTTGAATGATATTCCCATTATAAAGTTAAGGGAAACACAAGTCCAATTTAGGATACAGCGAAGCCGCCAGCGTGCCGCGGGTCCAGTGAGAGGGGGGCTTAATTTCGTATACTGATTTTCAAGCACGCTGTGACAGAGTCAACCGCCAACAGGGATCTAACTTAGCTATAGTTTTGCCAGGCAGCCGGGTGATTAAGACACACAGCATTAATATTGACCTAATGTATCCAACTACTTTCGAGAGCAAAACATGTTGTTTTTCCTCATCCTTTCTCGTGATTTTCGTGGTGTCGAATGGTCGAGTGGCTAGACCAGCAGACACGACACGAGATTGAGATGTCACGGGTTCAATTCCTGCCATTCCTGACTGGGCTGGACGTTGTGTCCTTGGGAAAGACACTAAACACGACTTTATTCACTCCGCCTACGTGTAAAATTTGGTATCTGACTTCAGTTAACTAGTTGGGAAGGTAAAAGCGGGCGGTGGAAGGAGTGGGATGGGCTCCGCTTTCCGACACTGTCCCCTAAACACAGTGGATAACAACCCACTTCCCCTACGGCCTCCCTTTTCACCTCACCTTCCTTATCTTTATCTTTTCTCTTGGTTGCAGTATGATCTGGTGCTGTTCCCAATGTCCATGCGCTCCCACCGTCTGAAAACGATGCAGCTCTCCATCCCTCTGCGTACGCGCGGATACTTCTTGACCATGAAGAAGTCGGACCGTCGTCTTCCGGGCATGTTCCAGTTCATGGCGCCATTCTCTAAGAAGGTAAGAAAGCAAGTAATACCTTTGCATCGGCAAAAACTATTTAAGTATAGAAATACCTTCTGTTCAACTTAATCATGTTCTTCCTTTAGTCATTATTATCTTGCATGGCTGGTATAAATCGTAACATTCTAACAGGTCTATTCCATTATTACAAGTTTATTCTGATTATCATAGATTTGTATCCTTGTTGTCAATCCGCAGTTTTTACTTGGTATTTGTTTTTACGTCTAAGATCTGATACATCTGTACTTTGTTTTGTCAGTCTCCTACCAGCGCCTGACGCCTACGCAGAGCATGACTTTCCCATTTTTGTGGGCGTGGCCTTGATCTACTCAGTAACCAGCATTCAGCCAATCAGAGAATCTCCTAAATGTTTTCGTTAGGTAAAGCCGATTCTCTGATTGGCTGATATCTGCTCAGAGGTCACGCTCACAAGTGAAAATCTCAGCCCGGTATAGCAGAGCCTCCCAAGGTACGGTACAGGCCGCAGGTGAGGCTCTACGTAGGAGAATGCTTTTTGTCAGTCTGTGACTGTACTTGATAAAATTGTTTAGCAGCTCAGAGCCATCTTTTGTACGATCGTTCTGGCCGTAGGTCTGGCTGTGTTTTGTGGCCGCCATCGTGTCCGTTAGCCTGGTGCTGTCCGTCAACAATCGCTTCAACCCGAACAGTAGTAAACCTGTACATCTCCCTCCATTGGGAAGTTCTGATCACCAGGTACTAGTGTTACCGGGCACGCCATGGGTAAAGGAGCCTGTCTTCGTGCACCGCCGGAGGAAATGTACTCCCGAAACAGTGCGTTCGCTTGGACTGGCACTGAACCTCGCTGATTTCTCCCCAGTGGAAAACACTCCGCATGCAGAAGAGAAAGTACACCAGTTCTATTCAATTCTGCGTCCACTGCTCGACAGCTTGCTACCATTCAAGAGGGGGAAAGTCACCTCCAGGGACAAGGAGTGGATTACCCCACGTATCAAAGGACTGATAAGAGAGAGGCAGAAAGCCTTTATGTCAGGAGACACTACCAGCTTCAAACGTCTACGTAACAAGATACAACACTACATGAAGTCAGCTAAAAGATCTTTCTACGAGAAAGAAGTAGACCATCTAAAACACGGTGACACACGCAAGTGGTACAGTCTTGTGAAGTCCTTGATGGGAGCTCCGAAGAAGAGAGAAGGCAGTTTGCCGACCCCTGGAATAGACTGTGATTCACTGAGTGAACACTTCTCGTCCGTTTGGTCGAATGTTACCCGTGACATACCGAGCACTGCAGACGTCTCGGACCAGCTTTCCACTGGATCATTGCCAGAGCTCAGTATAGGGCAGGTTAAACTCCAACTCAGAAAGCTCAATCCACGCAAAGCTACCGGAGACGACCACATTCCGATATGGATTCTGACTACTTTCCATGAGGAACTTGCTCCTGTGCTATGTAACATCTACAACTCCTGTCTACAACAGGGCATATTCCCTGAACAATGGAAGTCGGAGTTGGTCGTTCCAGTACCGAAGACATCTAAACCCAAGGGCCCTGAAGAATACAGGAGGATTTCCCTTACCAGCTGTCTAGGTAAAGTACTGGAATCGTTTGTCCGTGTGCTGTTACAGAGAGACACTGACCACCTGATCCATGGCTCCCAACACGGGTTCAGGCCGGGGAGATCAACTGTGTCAGCCCTCAACCACATTACGCAGACCTGGCACGACGCGCTCAACAATAAGCCAAAAATGGATGTACATGTGTCATTCATCGACTTCAGCCGGGCGTTTGATACAATTGACCACGGCAGTCTTTTGCATAGCTTGGCAATAATGGGGGTGAGACGGGACTTGTGGTGTTGCTTGCGCAGTTACCTGAGTGACCGTGTACAGCGTGTCAGGTGGGGTTCGCGTGTCTCCTCGCCACGCCCAGTACTCGCCGGAACACCTCAGGGTGGGATCATCTCGCCATCTCTGTTTGTCCTGGCTATGAACAGTCTTGACAAAGGCATCCCGATCAGTGTAGCCCCAGTCAAGTACGCAGATGATCTGACAAACACAGAACTGCTCATGGGATCACTACCAGGCCAGATGCAACCTGCCATTAACGAAGTTGACTCTTGGGCAAAATCCTACAGTATGGCAGCTAACGTTAAAAAGACCAAAGACATGGTCATTAGTTGTCGCAAGGAGGCAGTGAACCCCCCTCCGCTTACTCTGAACGGGGAGAGGGTCGAGCGAGTGAGGAAATTCAAACTCCTCGGTGTGATAGTCAGTGATGACCTGTCGTGGGGCCCACACATTGACTACATATTGTCCAAGGTCCGCCCTCGGCTTCACTACCTGCGACTGTCGAAACGAGCCGGGCTACCAGCAGACGTACTTCTCGACATCTACAAGGCATTCATCCGCCCAGTACTGGAGTACGGCTCACCGGTGTGGGGAGGTCTACCCCGCGGTCTGGCTGAAGAGCTGGAGAAAGTCCAGAGGTCCTGTTGTAGGATCATCTCTATACCCTACGAACAGCTACCTACCTTGGAGTCCCGGAGACGAGAGGCGACAACACGAGAACTCAGAAGGGTGGTGGCTGACCCCACCCATCCTTGCCATCAGTTCCTGCAGCCGGCCACTGAGTGTCAGTACCAGCTGCGTCGGGCTCCCCGTTTTAAGCTGCCATTGAGCCGGTCCAACAGACATTCGCAATCGTTTATCCCCAGGGCCCTTGCCATGTTGAATCACAATTAACGCACTATATCCCATATGCATCAACTTTCGTATGACGTCTGCCTAACTCATCGTGCAATTATTGTATAGTTAATGTCTGTAATTTGTAATTTTAAGCAAAATTGTTATATATGAATTTTAAGTATGTTTTCAGAATTGGATAACATTTTTAAATATTGTTGATAACGAAGTTTGTAAACACCAACACAATTCAGGCTAAATGCCTGCAAGGTGGTGATTCAATAAAGTTCAAAGTTCAAAGTTCAACGAGTGGGGAATTGCGGCCGCGCGGGGGGCTGTTGCACAGGACCAAGCCGACAACCTCAACCTCCCGAACAGCCTCTGGTGGGTTCAGATCAGTTAGATAACAATTTGTGTGTGTCTGTGTGTGTGTGTGTGTGTGTGTGTGTGTGTGTGTGTGTGTGTGTGTGTGTGTGTTCTGTTCTGTTCTGCTATGTCCTGTTCTGGTCTGATTATGTTTTGTTCTGTTCTGGTCTGTTCTGTTCTGTTTTACTTTTAGGTCCACATGGGGCGCGGCTGTGGGCCAGGGCCCGGAGTTCCTGCCGCGGTCGTACGCCGGGAGGGTGGCTGCCGGGACCTGGTGGTTCTTCGTGCTGGTGGCCATAGCATCTTACACTGGTGAGTAAGGCCGAGGTGAAAAAAGAAGCAAACATGATATGAAACATGTAACATGCCAAGCGAATTCGAGGTTAGGAATGTTATACTACGCACAAAGTGAGAAAAGGTGAGAAAACAAGAGACCTGGCCTATCCTTTCTTTAAGATTTTAACCAGTGCACAAAATAATGGGACTGTAATGAGAAAATATCAAAAATCTTTCTCGAGGAATCCTTTGCAACTAGCTTCACGCATTTTTATTCATAAACCAGGTGATCTCGATTCACACTTTTAAAAAGCCAGTCCTTTGGTTATTATGTCATTTTATTTAGCGTAAAGCCTTGTCGAGAACTGCCCCATCCCCTCATGCAGGCCCCTCTATGATAGCTGCGTTCTCAGTGAAAACAAACCATTTTGCAGACAGTCATGCCTTCAAGTACCAGCGTTATCAACCTAGGATTGAGGTGTTTCAAAATTGCTGGGTTTTTTTCAAGATCTTTATACTCGCAGAGTGGATTTAAGTACAGTATGGGCATCCCACTAGATAGCTTTAAACAACGCTTACAGCTAGATATGCGAGGTGTGACAGGTCGATCAGTGTAACGCTGGTGTGTGTTATGCATGGCAGATATACCGACTATAAAGATACAGATATTGACGCTAAGTGTTTTCTTTCAGCCAACTTGGCGGCCTTCCTCTCTCAGTCCTCTGCTCAACAGCAAATAAAGACCCTGTCTGACCTCGCAGAACAGACGGATGTTCCTTACGGGACCTATGATGGTTACAGCATCGTGGAGTTCTTCCAGCAGTCACAGGAAGAGCCATTCAAGACCCTCGGAAAGTACCTTACGAAGAATGCAGGTGAGGTCTCTTACGTGGCTTATATTTCATCATATTTACTTTTGTCCGGATCCTTGCATTGAACACTAAGAAGCCCCATTGATGAGATGCCTAGCCCTTCATCTATCGCAACGTCTACAAGAATGTCCGGCGCTATCTTTTTCTTCGCTTGTTTCCAGGCTAAATGAGTAAAGACATCTAAATCAGTGAGGGAATCAAAGTAAATTGTACACACAGTAACACACCTGTCATACCAACAAGCGAACAAAACTAGCTGAACATGAACTGAATGAAGAAATAACGATTTCTTGTCGTAAATGTAACCGCAGTGAAAACGAATAACCCGTGCATTGTTGTGCTTTCTTTTAACAGATGAGGTTCTGACTGTCAAGTCCCGTCAGGCCATGGACCGGGCTATTGAGGGTAATTACATCTTCATCTCTCCCACCACCTACGAGTACGAGATCCTCAAGGAGAGGTGTGACATGGTCATCCTCACCGCCGAGTACTTCTTTAAGTATCAGGTCGCACTTCCGTTTCCGCTTGAGTCACCTTACGTGTCAGAGGTCAACCTGGCGCTGATGAAGATGGCGCAGGATGGGGAGATGGACGTCCTTGAGAACAGGTTCGTCATTGTCGTCTTGACCTTATAAGGAGGTTCACAAGTGCGCACGCGCAAGGTCAAAGGTGAATGCCCCTGAGACATAAAAAACACATCCGACATGGTTATGCAAATCGACCGACGGAGCCTGGATATGTCATAAAGCATGGTCGAGACAAATTTACAAGACATGGGCCTTCACCTTTGATCTTCTGCCTTAGTAATTTCTCGTTACACTAAAATGCGAACCTGTCCGTATTTGCTTGAAACTACTTATTTCTAGTTTTCGAGTGGATGTGTAGAGAAGAAAATACTTGCTTATTGGCTCTGCCATATATTATTAGAGTTTCATAGTACGACACTTGCATACACCTTTGGTAATTTATAATATGACTATCTCAATCGTATAGGTGGTTCAACAAGAAGAAGGATCACTGCAAGTCTGACGCGGCCGGGGCGACAGGTGTTCTGGGGATGGACAACTTCGGTGGACTGTTCTACTTCCTAGTGATGGGCATGGGCGGCGCCATGGCGGTGTTTTTCGTAGAGTGGATCTGGTTCATGTTTAGACCCCCGAGTGACGGGTCTATCTCTTCGTATTCAGAGACCAACAAGAACAACAAAAATAACAAAAATAACAATGCATCGGCTGTCTAAGGTTGGAAAACGATTGAGCAGCAAGAAATGTTGTTTTCTGTTTGTTCGACAGATGTTTGGAAAACTCTGTTTGCTGCACTATGGAGTCCGTGTCTAGGAAAGTAAATTCCTGTAGTCAATTTTCACACCAAAGAAACCCCAACGCCTCCTTGCGGCCTGACCAGGAGTGTCAAGATTTGTTCATTGGAGAATATTATGATATCGTCTTGAAAACTTTAGACTGCTCTTTCTTATTTTTTTTCTTTAATATTCAGTCAGTGAAAGACACCTCAATGGGGAGATGACGCTGTGACAAAATAGTTTCATATCAGTGAATAAAAAGACTCTTTGTACACAACCAAGTGATTTATTCAACCGACGCTTCGTTGACCATCTGTCACCTTTCTCAATGCAATTCTGACTGATGAATAAATCACTTGGTTGTAAATCACTTGGTTTTGTACAAAGTGCATTTCATGCAGTGACTTACTAACCTGATGAAACTATATCTCGTCACAATAACTTTGTAGTCTATATGCTAGTGCTTGAAATGGCCGGCCGCGGCAACTTAAATTTGTTGAATTGAGAGATTCTATCAACTCAGGGTTTCTTCCTACTGTTTGAGCTGAGACAATTTAAAGGTTATTGGCAAAAAATATTGTTGCGTTACGCATCAACAAATATGTCACAGAATGCCTGAACTCAGATCCGCTGTCTATGTGTAGCTAGCTAGTTGTTTTAAACTAATCGTAAATATTTCCATTTAATTCAATAGACTTGAAGGTAGCTAGAACTTCGTCTGTAATTGCTGATCAGATGTCATTTCTTCATATATATATACATAACGATCATATGATATATATGAAAGAAGAACATCCATAAAACTTAAATACCTTGAACATATGTAGCGTTATCGATATGTGTGGTAAGTATGATGGAATGAAAATGATGTGCAATATTGAGTATTAATGTCACGATGTTACTGGATAGGGAATGAAGAGTTAACACCCCTACTTGTGCTTTTATGGTTTGGGCCACACTGAATTGATTCATGGATGTTACATTTGCACAACTTTTGATACGGGAGAAAATTTTAAAAAATCACGAATTTTCGTCAATTCGGCTGCTCCAGGATTCTATGTTCCTCTGTAGGGATATACACACTGGGAAGGGGGACAAAGAACAATGAGGACTTGTTGCTTGCTTGTTGTACCATGTTCTGTGGTTCAATTTTATATAATTTTGTAAAAATTCCATTTGAGTAGTTTAGGGGAGGCCCCCGAAAAGCCGTATAGGCTTCTGGCCTCCCCTGCATGTATTCTTTGCTCTATTTATCTTTGTTTTATATTGTACATATGCGAATGAACAATAGATAATTTGTGTTACCTGAGCTTTGTATTCCTGCAGTTTAAAAATTTGAGCAGCATTTTTCTTTTTGCTTGATTTTCTACCCTCTCGCATTAGTTTCTAAAGGATGTCATCCATAGAATTAGATTAATGTGGCCTTATAGACGATCCAGTACAATTTTGGGGTGAGAGGAGAAAGGTCGTGCAAATGACATTTGACCTTTGTTTTACACATACCTGTCATTATATTTAATAATTATAATATATATATGACCCAACCGCTTGTACGCACAAAATATGGAAAATTAACGGTTGACATGCATAGATTAGAAAGTGGATTTTGAGAAAGAAGATACGACTAGCGGCACCAATCTTCCAAGAGTTTCAACTTGAGAAGCTCTTCTCTCAATTTCTTCCAAACCTAAGTATATAACTATTGATTGACGTTAAATTCCCGACGTAACATTCCGATTACATCTTTTATCTGCAAACAATAAAAGAAAACTTCGCAATTAAGTTGAATCAACTGTGATTCTTTTACTTTAATTACAATAAGCTACAGTCACCACTTGTTTCAAATGTGTATAAGATATAGGTGTTGTCCTATCACGTGACCTTCATCCTTTGCAACTATTTTGACAAAAGGTTTAATTTGATATAAAGTATCCTTACATATCCGTACATCTGCTTGGAGATTTCGGCTAAGATCTCAAAGTAGATGTTGGGTTGAAAGATCGTAATGTTTTCTGAGTGACAGCCGGGCCTCCCTGACAGTCCCTTGCCCCAAAAGAGCAGGTGAGAAGTTGGGTAAAAGGCAAGAGTTATCAAGGGAAAACGGATGGTGTCCACGTATATCCTTAACCTACTCATTATTTACAAGATATGCTGAAAACAGGAATGTAGGTGGCGCTTCGATTGGCGGACATGGTGTTACATGGGCTCCTCGCGCGGCGCCTACAAATCGACAACTAGCGTCTTAAAGGTCATTCTATATGTATGCAAAGATCTCTGGAGCTATTTGGTAAATTTTTCACTGACCTTATGCCTTATGTCTTCTAAATCTTCACATGTTACAAGAGAGGATCACATACCCTATCATAGCCTAATCTGCAGTACCGCCCCCGGCCGTATCATGAAAAAAGACGAAGGAGACCGTCAAATTGCCAAATTTCGTTCTTTTCAGGAATGGGGAAATCATAAAAGACTCGCAAAGGGGTTGGACGTTTTGAGGCTTATTTGACATTGAACGTGAAACTGTGAGCACGTAAAACAAAGTATTGTGATATTTTAGATATTTCGCCAAAAATGCAACGGAATATCAGGTCATGAATTATATGTTTCCTTTGCATTTCACCTATAGATGCAGTTAAGTGTAAATTTCCTGTAAATATTCACTTTTTGAAAGGCTACCACATCCAAGTTCAATAGTAATATATGAAACAAGATGACGTTGAACAAATGTAACGGTGTTCATGTCTGTTTATTGATCAATAGATCCAATTTCCTTTCAAAATGTAGTGATGTGTTAGGCTGCAATTGTGAATACTATGGTGCTTATCATAATCTATTCATGTGATATGCTGGTAGCTAAGATATGAAGTTGCTTTATCGGTAAAATGCCTTTTACATGTGAAATAGTATACATCATGATGTACCATAATGTCATAGAAATAGTTAATTGATGTAATTCGGTTAATTCTGCTGCTGGAATACTGATGTTGCACTGATGTTTCATAAAGAATGCACCATATCAGACCACAAACAAAAGTTTCAGAGGCACAGACCTTAAAGAGAGCTACTCCGGACAACAGGCGTGATAATTCTTGAGCATGTAGTTCTTTCAGAATTACAAGCCACCAAGTACAGCCTACCAAGTCTAGTGCAAGATGGCTATGCTTCAAGATCGGTGGTTGCCTTAACTAAGGTAACATGTTGTCTTAAAACTACTACTCCCATGACTGGGAGTATACGAAAGATAAACAGGAAAGGAGCATTGTGTAATATTTCGTGGTGATTATGGTAGAACTACATATATATACTTAATATGTTCTTTCCTCATAAGGTAGTAGTGAGCTCTCTAGCTTTAATTCAACAGTAACCATATTGTCTGGATGGATACAGTACTACGGAGACACAAGACTGACGCCATCTGGTAGCTGTCATTCCATAGGTACAACTTACCCCAAGAAATTTCATACCTGAGGCCTGGAGTAGCTCACTGTAATCTCTGTGACTCTGAATGTTTTGTTTGTGGTCTGATATGGCGCATTGCTTATAAAACATCAGTACAACATAAGTATTCCAGCAACAAAAGTCACCGAACTACTGTGATAAACTATATCTATGGCATAAGTACATAATCAAGTAAAACATATATGATATATAAAATGCGATTCCCAACAAAACAAATTCATGTACATATCTTGGCTAGCAGCCATATCTAAATGAATAGATTATGATAATGACCACCATGGACCGTTGAACTGTTAAGGGATCCAAACATCTTGCATCTTTTTGAAAGGAAATTGCATTTGAATCTGCTGATAGATACCGTTGCAACTGTTGAACGTCTTCGTGTTTCATAAAACACAATTAAACTTTGAATGTGGTAATCTTTTACAAAGCGAAAATGTACAGGAAATGTAGACTCGAACACTTTTATCGGAAATGCAAGGGAGACATGTGATTTATGACCGAATGTTCCATTAGATTTTGGCGAAATGTCTAAAATATCGTAATTATCGGTTTCACATGGTCGCAGTTTCACGTTCAAGGTCAAATAAGCCTCAAAACTTCAAACCCCTTTGCGAGTCTTTCATGATTTCCCCATTCCCGAAAAGACGGAAATTTGGCAATTTGACGGTCTCCTTTGTCACTTTTCATGATACGGCCGGGAGCGGTACTGCAGATTAGGCTCCAATAGGGTATATACTTTCGTCTTGTGAAAATGCGATGATATTCAAGGAATTTCATTTAAGCTATTGAAAACTCAACCAAACTGGTCCAAAAATCTTTACATACATTAAAAATGACCTGTAAGACTTTTCCAAACACGCGTTGGCCATGCAAGGGTCGATTTTTGTGGTGCTATGGTGGAGCTCATGTCACAGTATTCGAAGCGCCGCCTATATTTGTGAACACATCAAGTTTTGTCCGTAATAAGTAATCTCAATAGGATATAAAGAGAGGGGCCCTAACATAAGACGTTCCATAACATAAGACGGATTTTTATTGATCTTAGTATGCATAAGTACGCTATATATCATTTTTATTATGTTTTACCAGAGGGACTAGAGTGAACGGTTGAATATGGTACTTTTTTTTACACTTTTGTCACATTCCTGTTTGACTAACGTTCCATACATAGCTTTATATTTGGTGCGTATATTATTTCCTGTAGCTTAAAATACCGACAAAAAACCAGCCATCACACAAACAAACACACACAATTCATGGAGACTTGTAAACGTTCGATTTATTTCAATCTAGTTGTGCAACAATTTAGCAATATACAATGTAAACTGACTGACTGACTACCTACAAACATGGTTAACAACTATCAAAGTGCTACTCTCTATACATGTTCTATTGAAAACTCTGTCGGGCCACAACAATTTCGTAACTTGGTTCTCACATTTCCCAAATTCATTTTTCATATCAATTAATATCCTACAATTACCGCATCAGAATTTTGATATGTGCATCACTATAACTGTTATATACATACATACATGCACGTAATGTTAAAACAACGTTTGAAAATATGTTTACATAGATTGCAGTACGGATTTTTACCTTCCTGGATACAGAGGTTTTTATTGCCTGGCTATTCAAAGAACCAAGATGAAATAACATAATCTCCAAGCTGATTCAACGGTTGCGAAGAACGTATCCAACTGGCAGAAGACCGCCGGTTGCAATAAAAAGTTCTTCTGCCAGTTGGATACGGTCTTCGCAACCGCTGGATCTGCTTGGAGAATAGAAGTAACCATGGACTCAAAACTTTTATACAAATGTATGTTCAATTCTTCTAATAGAGTTGATGTCTGTAAACAGTGATGGCTCTACTGTTTTGAAGCTTCGTCAATTCACTGACTTGTAGTTAACATAGTCGGAAAGTTAAGTTACCAGCCATAACCATAAAACAGGCCTATAATTGTCCTTCCAACACTCCGATTTGTATGATTAATGTTGAAAACTGGTTTGAACTACAGGAAGTACTATAATGTCCAATGATAATCTCTGATCAGAACATATCTAATTTAATTCGATTCATTATAACTTACGAATATTCTATTCAGTCAGTCCTAAAGTACTACATGTACTAATGACATACGTACATCACAAGTAATAGTTCCTTCATACAGACTACAGTTTTAAGATGATCAGAACAAAACCGTAACATTAAGATTACCATTTTTCTTCCCATGTCGAGGTTTATGTTGTTTGAGATCGCCAATCAATAGACGTTGCTCCAGTTACTAAACTACATATAAGTTTTAACTGATTCAAATTTGGTGCCAAAGAAATTTACGTTCACAAGAAGGTTTCATGACTGCCTGATGTCTATTTTGGTGTATCCCAAACCATCAAATGCCTTCAGACACAAAACCAAGGTTCAAATGACCACAGATCTGGCGCTAGATGAAGCGTAGAGACTTCTCTGGTAAAAACAGCCGTCATCACAGGCCACACAGGCTCTTCCTTCATCATGAATCCAGAGGCACATCTCCGGCCACGGCAGCGCCACACACTGACGGGGAGGCGTACTGCACCTAACGTGAACATATATCACGCAATAGATATGAGACAATATAACGTTAGATGTTGTTACTCAATGTTTACCGGTGGGAATTGCTGAGTTTCTGTAAGCCACTCCAAACTGTAGGCACTGTGGGTCAGACAGATGCCTGCAATAATATGAAACAACTTGTGAATAAAAAAGACAGTTAAAAATTCATATACATCATTCAGTAAGATAAGGCAGTTTACCCGGTACCATTATACAAACAAATACAAACAAGTCCCCACTATCCCCTCTCAAACTTTCTTCGCCTGCCGTCGGTCCGTCCACTCGTCACTCGGTACCATCAAACTTGGCATAATTACTGTCCCCAACCAATGGCCCGGGATATCCCGGCCCTGTCATTCTTAAAGTAACCTAAAAACGCGCGAGATTCAACCAAAACACTGACTAAAACACCAAAACTGACCTGGTACCCCTGATAAACATACAGCGCAAGTTGGTTGCATTGGCTTGCGGTTTGTATATAAAACGCTAGAGGGCGCTTCTGTGTGGTCTTGTATTGCGTTCAGCACCAAGGATGGGTATGTCCACATTCCATCCTTCAGACTGCAATACCAATAGTTGGAGTTTCTCAGCGTAAGTATCACACGTTTCTAAAACTGTGCTGCTAAAACTGAGATAAAGCTAGTAGCAGAACCTAAACTGTTTCATTCCAACTGGATTGACATTGGAATGTATACAAGCTTGGAAGAGACTTTTGGTACCAAGCCTACGGTTCAACAATTCTATGACTGTTCAAGGTGTTGTTGCTGTTATTATCTCGCTCATTTACTAATAACCGTCATTATTGAAACATGAAATCTGACCAAAGTATTGTTTTAGATAGAATATTGCCATACTTTACATCAAACTCCGAGTCCTGTTGAGAATCCATATAAGACGCCCGGAACCCCTGTGGTGACTGGTAGTCTATCTGGACGGCTCGCTTCGAGCTGGGCCGGCCGGGTTGCTTCTATCGTTGGGCGGTATCATCGGTGTCTGACCTGAAAAAGATCATGCACATCGTCGCTGGCTTTCATCCACACGGGTTGGTCAGGTGATGGACAAACATTGATCCACCTAACGGCGGGGATGTCTAGCTGTGTGTGCAAAACTGGCAGCATCCTGACCACCCGTAGCTGCAATAATATTTTAACCGTATAGGGGCGCCTTTTAACCGTGTACTAGTAGCGCGGGTTCAACCTCATTATACTGCAGTAATATTTTGAACCGTTCAGGGGCGCTTTCTAACTGTCTATTATCTCAAAATATTAATTAAAGTGCCATGAATATTTATATGACAATTTCGAATTGAAATAGCTTTGCAATGGATTTGGTGCCGGTATACTTTGTAGTATTTCTACGTTTGACCGTGGCTATGCACTTTTAGGCTACCAAAATGATTTTCAAGTGACTTTCAGGAGCATATATCCGAATAAAACAAATCAAGAGTCCTGAAACTTTATAATTAAAGGAAAATTCATTTGGTGAAAAGGCCAGGCAATGTTTAACTGGTATCAATTATTTTCATGTTATCTACAATTTAAGGGTTACTCGCCCATTATACTAGACTAATAAGTAATATGGCTTTAGAAAATTTGAAGATATTCGTCCCAAAAACCTACTGGCCACAGTCCCCTTTTTGATTGTTCATAGGCGAACTGATATCGACCTATAAGGCTTGATTATGAGCTGCTCCCTTGTTTTGAGCTGCTCCCTTGGTGCATCCAAACGCCGTTAATCTGGGGTCGGCAGGTTAAAACACTGGATGTCGGAATTGTCCCTGCCAAATCGGATTCTTGTATTTGTTATCACTTCAAATTTTAATGTTGTCTCCGGGGACCTGGCATCCATTATGCACGATATTTCACGACAGGTAATAGCATTAACTGCAGGGAAATTGTAGGCGCATACCGAAAGCCTGCAAATCAATTTTATAGCTATTATGAATATTTCCGAAAACGGCTTGTCGTATCTAAGCTCCGCTCTCGTCGCATGGGGCCTGGGAAGCGTTTTGTGTGTAGAACTTATAGCTGATGGCAAATCTTCACTACAACCACATACAGTAAATACCACAGCGACTGCACTCAACCTGGAGACTAAGATTCGAGCTTTCATTATTAGCATATATCCTGGGACGCTTATTTGGTACTGAAACATTACACTCATACCTAAAAGTTATTAAATTTAACATCAAGGTCTTTCCTTGTTAAGTGCGTGCGTGTTTGCACGTATTTCTTATGTTTGAACAAACTTTCTATCATCTCTTTTGTGCTAATTTTTTTTTCTCCGACTCTTTCACTTTTACACGCACATGCATGATCTCTCCTGGCCATGGTTGTGTTTTCTACATTAACCCGAATATGTCCGATGATATTAAAACACGACAGAATTCCAAAGGACTCAAAAGTGTCTCTTCATCTACTTTGTTCAATATTACCTAACTTCTGGCCGTGGTAAAGGGAGCAGGCGCTCGTGATGTACTGTACTGAGAGGAAACAGTTGCCAGGAAATCTATTTTTAACATTAACAATTCCAATGAGACACACCCAACGACACTGTCATTATTCGTCGTCCGTTCTAATGCAATGTTGCAAGCCCAGCAAAATGCTACACATTCTGGGAGGCCAACCTTAAAAGCGGTGTTAAGTTCTCTCCTCTATTTTGAACTTTGCAAGACATTCCAAGAAGAGAACACTTTGTCAGGCGTTTCTCAATTGCAGTCTTTTACACGCCCGGAAAATTCCTGCTTTTTGTAAACAAATTCCGAGACATTGTGGCACGCCGTTGAACCGTGCCCATCGTCTGGTGAGGCGCACTTGGCCTTGTGGTGAGACTGACTGAAACCAGTCCGTGGGGGAAGTAGGAGATTAGAGGAGATTATGGCTGATCCGGCCCGGGTGAGGCTTGGGAGGGGCGCAGGTGTAACGAGGAAAGCTTTTAGTGTTATAATCCTGACTTGTCACGGCCGAGTTGAGTTGGGGGAGGTGGTATTAATGTTTGCTGAAACTGTAGTGTAGGCTCACTCAGTATCTCATGCATAACATACAATCTATAGACAGCCAAACACACACACACACACACACACACACACACACACACACACACAGTGAATACATACATATATACACACATACACGCGCACGCACGTAACATATAAATAAGCACACACGCACGCACACCATATACATACGCACACCCTATAACGTTTATGTCATACCTGGGCCATGATAACGTTAGATACGGTGTTTCTGACCGGTCAGCCCTCACGTGGGTTGGCATCATCATCATCATGTCTTGTCCTCGAACTCTGGATCCAGTGACTTGTTACCCTCCCGGTGATCACTGTCTGTTGGGCATCATCCTCGGGTGATACGGAGTACACTGTGTAGTATTCTCTCTCTCTCTCTCTCTCTCTCTCTCACACACACACACACTGTATTCATACATATGCATGCACACACACACACACTGTATTCATACATATGCATGCACACACACACACTGTATTCAAACATGAGCATGCACACACACAGTATTCATACATTATGCATGCACGCACACATTCACACACTGTATACACATGAAAGGTTCAGTTACCATTGATCCGTGTACCCCACCAACACAGCAGCAGTGTCCAGTCACAGGCTGTGATGTCAAACACAAATGTCCAATGAACGACACCGAGCCCCGTTGAAAGTTTAAGTCTCTTTATTGAGATGAGCCCCGACACCTTTTCAAACAACCCCATGTTCCTATAGCACTGATAGCAGAATAACTTACACTTCTGACACTTATTTACAAGACATCTTCCTAAATGTGAGGTTTAAAACCCAGAAGTAAAATCAACAATGAAATACTCAACGGATGAAGGAGATATACAAGGTGTGAAATGACGTGGCAGATTTCGCCAAGATAATTTACACATTAAAAGTCCATAATCACTATCACTAAAAATGATACATAATTCCATGTAACACGAGAATCGCATGGAAAAGTACATGGCTACAATGTTAGGATACTACGGTAGCACATTTTTGTGGGAAGAAATAATTACTGCAGCATTTACTAATAATACACAAAAGGACAATACTATGCAATGGAAGGGTGCGACAACACCACTAACATGTACATGTACTTCTATACAAAGTCGTGTAGTTTTTGTATCCTACAATGTTTCAGAACTGATATTGGTTCTTTTGACCCCCCCCCCCACCTAAAATCTTTATTTCTAAGATTAAGATCATTCTATTTCACAAATGTTCCCCAATGTTTATGTCTAAAATATCAACATGGTAGTACAAGAAGACATGGGTACACATCTGTGTAATGTTGGCATCTATGAAACAAAGTCATGGCACTATACATACTGTTTTCACCCCCCCCCTCCCCCATGGAACTGAGACAAAACAAAATTCAAATAAAAATATTCCTTATCTATTAAGTACATGAAACAGCACCACACAGCTTTGGCCTATTCCATTCTTAACCCCAGGGAAGGTTATAATGAACTGTTATATCCCCATCAATCATATTCCCCATTCCATTTTGACTTGATAAATAATTCTTCCCTTTTCAATTGGCAGTTTGGAACTGCTCCTCCCTAAACAATTAAAATGGAGAAAACGGTCGAGATTAAACATACATGTCCAGGAATTTCAGAACTACTGTGAAAAGTCCTGTGCATTCTGGGAAATATATGGTGCATGCTGGGAAAATGAGAGCTAACGTGAGGTCAGAAAAAAAGGGAAGTACATTTTACTATCTCATGATCATGAGACATTTTCCTATCTAACATTTACAGAGAGCCTTTGTAGACAAAGCATGCTCTGTTCACTATCAAATATAACCTTAGGGTACATGAACACAAATCTACAATATCTAACAAATGGGATAGTCCAGTGCTTCAGAAAGAGCGACCGACGGGCATGGATATGGTAAGGGAGTGGGGCAATGTTTATAGTTCAGATGTAACATTTATACAATTTCCCCAAGTAATCATGTGAATTTTATCCTTTAGTATTGAGAAAGAGAAAACAATGGAGCTGCCCGGATTGGACAGGCTTTAGGGAGAAAATGCAGAGAAGAGAAGATTTTGTTTAAGAAGAGGACAGAAAGATTATATGTACAGGAAATGGACTGTGGAAATCATAGCATAGTCTGAGAACATTCTTTCATTGTTCCCTAACAATTGTGCTGTAAGGCTGTGTAGCTACAAGCATCCAGCTATCAGGCATGTCTTATTTCATCTGTTGAAACCATTAAAGTCAAACAAGTCATTTTGGCAACACTACTGAATCCTATACATTACTAGTATGTAAAACATTCCAATAAAACAGCAACTTTCTTTCTAAAAAGTACAGAAAAAACATTACAACATTGCACCATTTTCCAGTGGCATATCTGCCTACATTATACACTCCATACAGTAAAAGCAGAATACCCAAAACATGTCTTAAAAGTTCCCTTGGCAGAATATACTTTTTTTTTATCTACAGCCCTTACACAATTTATCATTTATGGTAACTAATTCTCAAAAAGATCTTTTATCAGAGTGAAAAATGTACTTTTGAAAAGGTTAAGAAGTTTTGGAGCAAATTTCTATGTTTGGTGCAGGAAAGGACGACTGTAACTGTAAGGAGATGTACAAATAAGACCAGGTTGCACCAGTACAACCACTAATCCCACAAACTGCCACCATATGTGAAAATACTATACATGGCACAGCAGCACTGAAAACAGCATTCCCCCGACACCCCTGCTCTAAAGTGGTAAAGACCCAATGTTCCTAATTTTGCCTGGATAATCCAATTATCAAAAAAATGCTGAATCATATAACAATAATCATCTGTTTACTTACACACTCCTATAACAAAGTTTTATGATAAATTTTTGGCCATGTATTTAAGAAAGCGGACAATTTACCACTGCTGCAGCTAGGCTTATACAACTACATTGTACCTAGCTCGGCATTAAAATTTCATTCATTTCCTAATGTGTGTAAGGTTCCACTACATCAATCATAATGATGGCAGTTCATTTTTTTACCCCATGAGCAGAAAATTGTTTTTTTTATAATCCCATATACAATCTTTGTAGTTCAAACTATCTCTCTTACAAAATTGAGATGTTTTAAATCTACAAGTTCCCACCAAATCTAACCTCAGTGTCTTTTCCAAATCCCCACAACATAGTATACTTTGATGAAGGGAAAGCATTAGAATCATGTCATTTCAAACCGGTTTGAACCAGATTCAACCAGAAACATTCCAGTTTTGACCAGCATTTACAGTAGTACAGATTCTGTGCTAAACCAGACATATCCAACAAATGTTATGACCAAACCAATGATGCACAAACTGGTTGGAACTAGAATCCTCTGGTTTCCGACTGGTTGGAACTAGAATCCTCAGGTTTGCCTAGACCATGGAGTGGTCCACCTTGATCTTGACTGGTAAGGGGCCGGCTTGCTCCTCGGGTGTTTCCTGGGCCGGTACCTCCACCACACTGCCTGGTGCTGACTTCTGTTGGGTGACGATAGTCTCAAGATCTCCATAGATACTCAGCTTCTGTAAACAACAAACAAAGAAACAAACATTCATTTTCTGTTAGAGAACAACACAACACAAATCCAGCTTACTGCAATAGGTATTCGATCTTTTTTCCCGGTCGAAACACGAACATATGCATTTGTGGTTATCATATCGACGTCTTTTGTTACCTTTCTTTTTCAATATGCGACATGGATGTCATGTTTGAGGAGTCACGCGTCAAGCACATTAAAGAACCCACTACACTTATTGAAAAGAGAATGGGTCCTTCCCGGTGTGAGTGGATCAAATAAATATGTCCAGATATGCACCTTGCACTGTATAAACCTAATGTGTTACATGTACACCATGAGGTGTTTAAAGGTATGCAATACAAATAAATATAGCCCTGTGACTTACCGGCTGCTTGAGTGTCTGCTCCTGTGCTGTAGCGGAGGTGGCACAGCACAGCCAGAGGATGGCCAGCACAGACAGGAACAGCGTGGAGCTCAGCAGCCACCTCGGCAGGCCAGACTTCTTCGAGACGCAGCCCAACCAATCAGCCGTTGGCTGGGGCCTGCCCGGCCAGTTAGCATCATGGGATATTCTCTGGAGGCGTGGCTCTCTGGGCTGTAATCTTCTGTCGTCTAGTTCAAGGTCAAGGTCGTCAAGGAGATCCAGGCTGACCTCTGGGCGCAGCTCTGACCTTGGAACTAAGATAGACAATAAGGAGAATCAATGTTAAATCTTGCAGTCTAAGACCAGCGGAAACATGTACAATGGAACCTAACTACATGGTGACAGTTGGATGATTTCAGTTCAATATTTCACTCCAACAAAAGAAAACTGAATTTGGCTATGTCTACAGCTTTCTCCAGGAAGACTGACATACCATAACCTTACCAAAACATGACTCCAGAAATCAGACAATGTGTACAAATCACCACTACTAGTCTAATACTTTGATATTGCTGTTTCGAAAGTTAAAACTTCGCTTCAAACATCTTTATTGCAACCAGTAAAGGAGCGAACCGCTGTGCATATCTGGTGTCTTATACTCGGCTATTTTCACGTTATCGATCAACAAGGATGAGTTTTCATCCCATTGGTGGAAACCGTTAAACAGTAAGAGACTTGTATACAATTATGTGTAGAAGAATGTGATATGGCAGAAATTGTGTGGTTGAAAATCAGTACTTACAGTGGAAGTTCTCATCCTCAGGAATGATCCTGTCCACAAACACTTCAGGCTCCGACTACAGAAAGAAAGAAAGAAAACTTGGTTAACTTTCTGTCTCCTGTAACCTACATAGGCCTGGTGTATGGATACCGTCACTGCAGTGTGATGGTTAACGTCCACAAAGCAGAGAGGCAGAATTGCTAACTTCCAGATACAGCATTCTCTTCATTATAATGTTCAAAACCGTCTATAGGTACCTTGCACTATAAAAATTGGTCATTTCTATCCATACTATAAAGATTGTTCATTTCTACCCCTAAAAATGGTAGTTTAATGGTTTCTTATGTCATAATCCATGTGTTATTTCCAGGCCAAAATACCTATGAATACATGCATACCACCAGACAAATGTCCAACTACATGTATTAACCATAAAAGTATGCCAATTACAGTATGGCTCATACAGGCCTAAAATTTGCTTCAATCCATCAGTTCCTAGACATTTGTATTGAATTTCCTTCATACTCTCACTCTTCACTTAAGTTCCAAAATTACAGAAATTTGTTTCGGGGCATAGGTCAGGCCTGGATAAGTGGTGCGTCTCCCCTGTGTCTAATTTAGCCCCAATATTGGGGAGGGGGGAAGGAAGGAGGGATCCGAAGGGAACAATTACCGTCGAAGCTGCCGCAAGCCGAATTACTGCCTACAGGCAACACCTGCCGCGTGCAGTTAGTCAAGAAAGTGGGAGAGTCTTTATGGAGCTGGGATATCATAAAGATACAATAATCTAACACAATAGTGGTATCTGCGCACTTACAAGGAAAAAAGTTTGTGGATGTAGGACTTTGCTAGCACCAATCACCAATCACGAGTGCATGTTACATGTTCCCGTCTTGTTTTTTGATCTTTCTAATGCTGGCATCACGAGTAGGCATGGAATGGACCGGAAAATTGATCTAGAGAATGCAGTGCGATTAGCTGCACCTGTGGCTGAATTTTACTATCTTACACTGTCTTAAAGGTACTTCACATTAGTAAGTTTTTCTTGTTTCTTGCCCCTCTCACACAGTTGGAAAAACGATCGGCTGTCAAGTCTGCAAGCTCTGGATGACATTTTTGGCAGTAATGCGCCTGTGTTCTCTTGATCATCGCACGATTGTTAGAGATGGGTCGATGCTCACAGTTCACAGAGCCCCATCCAGTATGGTGGGGTAATTTTCATGTGAAAAATATTCTTGCTCTCTGGCAATTTTTTAATTCAAGGACCTTCTGCCGATCATAAATACAGCCATAGTTCATCCACCGTGTGACAGGGGAAATTAAGACTTTTAAACAAAACATGCCTAGAAATTTGAACACTTTTCAGCAATCTACCGAGTAACTAAAGGCCCTGTAAACATATATAAAGCAGGGAGGAGTCTGTACCTTAAGAATGATGATTTTGCCGTTGTCTGACTGCATGTAGAGGGACCAGGACACGGAGATGTAGTTCTGGGCGCGGCTCAGCAGGTCGCTGTAGATGTTCCGTACCATCATCATCGGGGTCAGGAAGTGGATCTTCTGAACCTCATCATCACGCTGCAGAAAAAAAAGACAATGCTTTCATTAACTTCAACGAGAAGTGTGTGTGTGTGTCTTTAGCGTGCGTAGTCTAGTGGTTACCAAACTAGAAGCCGCGAGTTCTATCCCGGCTGTGTCGCCGGCATGCATGCTACCGGAAAGGGTTGCAGTCCTTAGGACGGGACGTTAAGCCATGGTCCAATGTTCATTGTGCTTGTCGAAAAGAGCTAGGGGAATTTCCTCGGTACAATGAACCTGTAAATACTATACATAGCGCCTGCCTTCTCTCTCAGGACCAGTGGAAGATTTAAGCTCTTCAGTGAACTAAACTGGATCGAGATCACTTTCCCTTCTGTGTGTCCATCTGTGAACATGATAACAAGAATGCCTGGATGGATTATCTTCATATTTGGTACATGTGCAGGTGGGTAAGTCTTTGTGAGACCTTAAATTGATCAGATTTTCTATATATTCATTTATTGCATTTTTAGACAACTGGGTGGCCACATTCAATTTTGCTGAAGCGATTTTCAAAAGAACCTAGTTCACAAACGATAAAATCATCAGCATTACAGAGAAAATAGATAAACATTCCAACTTACAACTGTCAGGCAACCATTTGAAATAATGCATGGATAAAGTAGGAAGGCACTGCACACAAATTACAAGGTTTTGAAAACTGAATTCATTATAGCATCATTTGCCGGCTGATCTGAACATAAACATTTTCTAATAGTAATGAAACTCAAACACAAATCTTGCTTGCAGTTTCAAAGTGCTTAACAATTAAAGCCAATGTGAGATCCTGATTTTGCCTTTAGCCACTAAACATTGCAATCTTTAACCATGACTGGAATAGACATCCCAACTTCTCTAGAATTCACAATGTCAGTGCTGGAGCAGGTCCAAAATCCATGTGCTGATGCTGACTCTGGCATATTTGTATTCTACTGACAGCTTTACAGCATTCATCTTCTTTTATATGGATGATATTTTTCAGTGGAAACTGCACCTCATCCACCATTGAAACATAAAAATGCACCTTACAGATGCATACGAGACATTATGACTACTTACTCCTTAGTCAAATATGTGCTTTTTATATACTGGTATTGACATATAAAAAAAATTGTCTCTCAAAACCCAGCCTAATGCACTAGATGCACTCTACGTTCACAAGGGATAATCTGGTTATCACTCACAGGGATTCAGGCCGGATCTAGGAGGAGTGTTCCCTGTTCGTTCGGAATACAGTATTGGTTGCAGGGTCATGCTGGATATCTTGGCTTTGTTTCAGCCACTCCTTAATGATATTGATGCACACACAGCCTGTGGTGCTTGATGTTCTGTTTGCACAAGATAAAGCCAGGTACTTTATCTTTCTCACTTAAGACAGTGCGGCATTTGTTGAACGTATCTTTTCAAGGTTTCATAGGGTGGTGAGTGAGAACAGTTAGGATTGGATGTAGAAGCACAGGGCATCTTAGCATATAGCTTTAAAACTATGTACACAAGAAGGGATCTTCTAGATGTTATCATTCAAATATGATCTTTCAAAATAATAAATCGTGGATGGTGTCATAATCTTCAAGCAATGTTGAAGTAAATGATACCAAATCCTGGTATGAGTGGATCGAAGTTTGCAGTCCAATTTTATGTAGCTTGTACCAACTGTACAGTTACAGTAAAAATGGTGGTTTATACTGGGTACGCCAAAGAAAGAAATTAAATGATCCTGAAGAAGGCGACAGTGGTCTTTGAAAATTTGATCCGTGAAAACCTTAGTGTTGGAAGAAAGTTTAGCATTGTATTATAAAGAAATACTGTAAATGCTTTACATCAACGCAATGCTGAGATGACCAGTATTGCTGACTGGTACAGATTGGAGGAAATACGGGCAGGCATTCAGGCAACTGCAGTTATCAGCATCTGCCCAGACAATTTCCACTAACCTAAAGCTATGATGTGATTATAAGTGCTGCCAGGGCAGCCCAGGACAGCCCAGAATATTACAACACCACTCAGGTAGACAGGAGTCGAAGACAATCTAAGCCCCCAAAGCCCTGCTGGCATCGCTAATGCAGCGCCCAATCCCCCAGTCTTTACTGAGCGGAGTCCGCGATGCTGCGTGCCAATTTCTCACTGCCGGCGAGGTAACGCTGCCCGCAGTCTGTCTTTCACGGAGCTGGGCGATGATATCATGTCTACTCGGAACAGGTCATTAAACCACGGACGCTCCGCAGGAGCGCGGGAATTATGCCGGCCCAACGCTTTTGTTAGGTATCACTTTCATATCAAACCACCCTGTAATTTGATCCCCAGGCAATTTTGCAGGGATCTGTATGGATTGTGCGAGGTCCTGCCCCAAAGACACGGTCTACATACTAACACTGGGCAGGCTGCAAGGTCCCGTCCAATGACATGGACACACTTACAATGGAACAGCTTGCTTCACTGACTACTTAGGTGGTATCGTATAACATTCAAGTGAATCCCTAACATCTTTTGCCATCATTCCACAGATGCCCTACATGGCATTAGATTCCAGTTTGTGACATGTATGGAATGTGCTATTAGTACTATTACTGTAAGCTTTCTTGGCAGCATCAATATGTCAAGATATTTTCGTCCTGTACAAACCTTAGACATTTCCACTAAAAATTTGTGGACAAAAGAAACATGTTGTTCGGTCTTACTGCCGTATTTCAATGTTTCTAAGACTCAAAATCATTTCAATAGGTTCAGCTTGTTCCTGATACGTCAACGTACCTCAGGCAAGAATCTTCTTCAAGTTAGCCAGAAAAGGAGGGATGTCCCAATAGCTCAACTGCCTCACTGTTGTGCACCGAGTTCCAATTAGTTACGAGACAATCCTGGGTCAGGACATCTTGGTTAGGGCTGCACTCATCTTTCAGAGGGGCCATAAAATAGGGGTCCCATGTTCAAGGAGGTGTCTCAAGCATGTAAAAGGGGAAGGGCTAGCAACCCCTTCCTGTAAAAATATACCCTGCTACTGAAACAGCAAGGAAACTTGCTGCCCTATGTGACACTAAGCATTACAAGGGCATGAACGAACAAACAAAACCAGAAAAGGAGATTTAGCCCAGGTAAAACCAGCTTAGCAAATAGTAACAGCGACAGGAATTAAAAACACCGGAGACAGGCTAGAAAAAAATTGAACTTTAAAAACTTCACAGTCGGCTCCTTCATCCACAGGCCTAATCAGACATGATGCCGATATTTACCGTTGAATGTCAGCGAACAAGAGAGTCAACGTGTCGCTACATGTGGAGTATCGCTGCAATTAGAGGTGCGTGTAATATTCTGCTAGCTTCACACCTGACACCAATGTCACACCGCTGTAATCAGCGAGCTGGAATAATCTGCTGACTGTACACCAGACACTAATGAAGTAACATTGTGGTTTGTAATTATAGTCGGCAACAACATAGCTGTAATGAAGGCACCACGGTCATCACACAATCATGAGAAAGACAACTTGCCATTTGGGCAATCATCGAAGGAAATTACCAAATGTTAGAGGTCACACTGACAAGAAGTTGTCTAACGTGGTGCATTAATCACTCCGAGTTCCTCATGAATACAGGCGGAACTTCTGTAGATGAGTCATTGTTAGAGTTTTACAGTTTTCCTGGCTTTTCAGGGAATTTTGGTCATGAAAAATGGAAATCCATTTCCTATGATTGTTTAAGTCATTACCAGAGCTTACTAATCAAAGAATTATTCATCTCGAGCGGACGGCCAGACTAAATTTCTCTCCCCACAGAATAAGCTCAACTCCCAGCTCTCATCAACGTTGGTGCGGTAATTACGACGCCTCATTCCCGGCGTAATTTGGATGTCCAGGGCAGCAGCTGGTGTAACTCCTATGGGATACCAAATGAACTCCAATGGGAGACCTTCCCAGGGAAGATGAATGCTGCCTACTTCCCCTCCATCTCCAACCCTTCTTCTGGAATTCAGTTTTGGATTTATGCCTGGTGAGGTCTATAAGGCATTTGGTATCCGTCTTGTCAGTGTTCCTATCGCCTGGAAGTTCTCGAAGTTTTTATGTGTCAGGATACAGATTAGGTCTAACTTGACGTGACACGGGCTGACATTTCTCAACAGCAGGAAATTACATTACCAACAGTGTGCTGATAGGATCATATATTTTGTCTGGATTTATGTCCATGTTTTTTCTGCTATTACTCAGCATTAGGTAACCATCTTACTGCTTGGATTGATGTTATAGGTATGTTTTAGAGCACTAGGATAATATCATACATCAACTACTTTATTAGACTCGACAACTCCATGAAAATATAACTTGCTCTGACATAATCAGATTGTCTCTTCATTATTGATATTATGTATCAAGCCTATATCTTATACTGGCTTGATTTCCTAAATACCAGAGAACATTTTCCAGAGGATAACTTACCAATGACAAATATTCAGATTGTTTAAAAGTGTGGGGATTTTCCATTATCATCCCATGTCAAGAAGTTACCTAATGTGACTAATAGCATTTCTGCTATCTGAATCCAGGGTATAATTTATTGGACACGACTTAACACAATTACAACCCTCAGGAAAACCACAAAAGTATGCAAATATCATTAGAACTCACATCAGTGCCTATTTCATAAGTCCTTTGTTTTCGGAGTATCGGGATAAACCTAATTCGACACCATTTAATACAATCACAAAAGCATGAAATCGATGAAGGCTGCAAACAAAGGACGGCGCATCTGATTTATGAATATATATTCTCATCATTATTCCGGAGTGATGTCATGCATGAAATGATGGCGGTATAAAAACACTGGCCAGTACCTAAAGTCTTTAAATGTCCTCATAAATAAAAAGGTTAGTCGGAGATGAATTAAACATGGCCAACGTAAATTTGTACGCCGTTATAATTGATGTCATCTATTATGTTATCGGACTGAAACATTACCGTGCGGAACGTGACTCCGACGACAGGTGGAGAAGTTATTACGGCTTTTAGCGGGCCCGTCGTTCAATCAAAATTTGCGGCAGCTTATTATGGTGTGAAGGGATATTGGGTTCATTTGATATCCCTGTTGAAAATCCCAGACACTGCAAAATTGTGGTGCAAAGTTTCACCGTTCCATCAAATATGAGGGCAGCTTATTATACTTATAGTGCAAAGGGATATTGAATTCAGTTGATATCTTTAAAAAAGATATCCCAGAATACAGTTGATATCTTTTAAAAAAAGTATCCCAGAATACAGGAAAAACGTTCATCTGATAACCCCATAAAAATCTGTTGTACTATCAAAATTTATGACAGGTTATTACTAAATGAAAATACATTGTTGTTGAAAAAACTCAGAACACAGTACGAGTAGCACAAAGTTTTGCTTTTCAATAACAATTGGTGGGACCCTGGGAGCTTATTTCTGCATCAACGGATCTTGAGTTCAACTGATGCCTGTGTCAAAAATTCCCCTAAGACAGGAAATTCACAGTGCAAGGTTTTGCTGTTCAACCAAAATTTGCCTGAGCTTACCACGCTCACATAGGGATATAAGGTCCACTTGATAACCTTGCTAAAAATTCCCTAAACACAGAGAAGGAGTTTTGCAAAGTTTTGATTACAAACCTATGGAGGCATGTTCTTGCAGCGTGCAAAGTTTCATGGTTCAACCAAAATTTGCGGGAGCTAACGTCACGCTCACATAGGGGATATAAGGTCCACTTGATATCCTTGTTCAAAATTCCCCAAACACAGGAAAGGGGTATTGCAAAGTTTTGATTATAAACGTAATATGGAGGTATGCTTTTGCAGAGTGCAAGGTTTTGCTGTTCAACCAAAATTTGCGGGAGCTTACGTCACACTCACATGGGGATATACGGTCCACTTGATATCCTTGTTCAACATTCCCCAAACACAGGAAAGGAGTATTGCAAAGTTTTGATTACAAACTTACAGAGGTATGTTTTTCCACCTATCGTGACAGGCAAACATTCCAAGTGGAATGATGTGTAAATGTGACAAGAGCCGGGGCCTGATAAGCCATACTTAACCCCTTAATGTTGTCTTACATTGCAGCAAAGTTATACCTGATGACAAAAGGAGTGGATACTACAACTTTAGTTCAGGTATTCGCCATAAAAGAAAACTGCGCTTTAAAAGCAATCAAAGTATACCTATGGTCCTTGACTACATTTTACATACCGGATGCTTCTACCTAGCTTTCTATTGTTACTGTAATTTAGTGTAAACATAAACATCAAAACAGTAAACAAACACAAACAAACCTGTTGTTTTCTCTTCCTGGCGAAAGGCACCTGTGAGCGACAGCCGATACTGCAGCCGTATCTGTCGTCCACATGTCTGTAGGCCTCCATACATGCTGGAACACACAGAATACAACGTCTTTTCCCCGAAGATACACTACATTACTGGATCTGTTGCCATACATTGTACCAGTTACAATTGTTGCGCAATAAAGTTCTTCTTCTTTGTTATACACTTATGTTGCCCAGTGTTAAAGGGATCTTGATGATTCGGCCCTTTACCAACTCGGCCCATTCAATTTGGCCTAACAGTAACACCCTGGTCAACTTGGCCCAACACAATGGTCAACCCAGCCATATTTAGGGCATTGGGCCAAGTTGACCAAGGTGTTGGGCCAAGTTCGTAAAGGGACATTTAGCATCTGGCATCTGTACATTACACACTGCAGTTGAACATGCGTTAGAAGTAAAACATAGAGCAAAACTCAGTCCAACATTCTAACGGTGGACCAGTAAACCAGGATGTTGAACTGAGTTGACCAGGGTGTAGGGTCGAGTTGGTACTAAAGGGCCCAATTGTTCTCTGGTATGAAAAAAAAAAAATCAGCACAACTTTGAAAGAATTCTACCAAATCTGTAATTTTTATTGCGAATAAAGAGGAGAAATGATGATCATGATGCTGAAGAGGTATTTGCATACTTGAAACTTATGATTTCATCTATCTACAGACTTCGATGCCTGTTCCCCTGTGTTTCCAGTGAATCCAATGAATCTGCATGTATGTTCCAACTCTAAGTGCACCTTGATTTCCATTTCCCCCTCCCCTGACAGCTACATGCATGTGCATACCTCGACTCCTGCTGGCTTAATAATCATGGGACAGGGGAGGGCAGTTGTTTCACTAATAACAGGCCCAGGTACCTAGTGGATGTGATGTGCATGAAATGGACTTGATCACTGTTTTGTACAGTTTTAACTGGTCCCTGTGGGAGGCCACCAGCCCACAATGGACCCCCTGCTAGGAAATATACTGTGGCATCAGGCAGGAATTCTATGCTTGGGGAGGGGGGCGCACACAGGTCAGACACCTTTCACATCCTGACCTGCGACCATTAGTGCTTCTCCATCCATTCACCAGAGGAGTCACACTTGGGTCAGGAACTCAGAAAGGTTTATCTCGTAAGTTGGGAAAATGTATCAGAGCGGGGAATCCATCAACCTGGCAATAGGGAATGACAAAACACTCGCTAAAATGTTGTTTTTCGGTCGTATCTTCTTTTTGGATTGTCTAAAATAACCAGGTCTAGACCGAAAATATGCAAAACTTGCCATGAAGTTTGTAATATTTCTGCATTTTGTTTGCTGGATTGTTACTGAACAAAAATAGGGAAAATTTTTGTAGGTACTGCATATATTTTAGCATAAATCTAACAACATACAATTGCTTTAAAACCTCAACGCCTAAACTATCATTAACGTTTGTCTGATTTCATAAATTTGATCTACAGGCCTGTAATTTCTAACTCTAATCACAAAGAAAGGAATGCTTTTACAGTCACACTGGAAATGCATGCAGAAATATGGATGCGATATGAGTTATATGCCATGTCTGTGATTTTCTGCACAGAGGGAGCCCTAAAATCCCCATTAAACACCACCCCAGGGGGGAGGGGGCAGGTCCAGGGCTGTCTACCTGGATCTGGGATCATACCACTTCTCCCAGCGGGGGGATATGTTAATGCATTCTCGGCACCTACATCACACCACTGAGAGGAAGCTCTCTGCTGGGAAGTACATTATTTTACGCAAACATGGTTCCGACATCAAAGTCTCCCAGCTTATGCCTAACAGATTCCGAAGCTTTTTTGCAGAGAAGCTTCCTGTGGGCAGGAAAGGCTTGGCTCTACCAGAACGTGATGAGAAAAACAGCTGGTCGTAACCTTAACAATCGCATTTAAGTTTCATTGGAACATATTGATTTATTGCTAAAAATGAAGGCTTTGTTGTATCTTTTAATCTCCAAGCAGATCTATCGATAGCGGTGACAGTATCCAAAGGGCAAAAGCAGTCATATTGACCACGAGATTACTTTTGCCCTTCGCATACTGCCATTGCCACCGATAATTCTGCTTGGAGATTAGTATCTGCTGCTTTCTTCTCTAGTGCTTTTTTTCCTTATAAAGCAAACTTTGCCTTATACCCTAAGAAAGCGATGTTTATAAAGTTTGTGACTTACCCGCATCACAGGCATCCTTTGTGGCGTTCAGGTCTCGACTCTCCCCGATGAACTCCACGATAGAGAAGAGTCGGCAGCCACGTCTGCATGCGTACAGGTTCTCTTGCTGTAAAACACAGGAGATCTGGTGTGAGCTGGGACTACGTGCTCAACTTGTGAATACACACTCAAGACACTTTCAGAACTATAGTTAATTGATCAAAGTTAGTCAATGTTTTCATTCTCATCAAAAGCATACACAACATGGTATGGGAAGTGAAGCAATATTTTCAACCTGCTTTCAATAAGACCATTTTCTGGCACAATAACAGTGTATTTGATTTATACATTGTAGTTATACTGAATGTTGTAAGTAGATTATTGTGGATGCCGATAAAGTTTAACCTTCCTATATACGGTAAGAGCTTTCACTACACAAACAAGGCTGTGGAAGGAGGTGGACAAGACAACAGCTTCAAGAGATTCTCTTCTTTTTTGAAGTTTGTATACTGATGTTCTCAAAGAAGATCAAAGACCACCCTGCCAGTGTTTGTATTTCCTGATCACCATTTTGACCACTATTTTTCTCTTTCTTCTCCGTATAATCCTGACTTTGCAGCTGTTATACAACTTGAAAATCACAGCCGCTTTTGGTACATTCTTCCACACATTCCCAGATAAAGGAGGCAAATCTTTTCCGTCTTTTTCAAAACCCCAACCTTGGAAGAGAGGGAACAGAAGATTATCACTGATGTAGGTCTGTTTGGACATGCAGATGTGATGGTCTTGTAGAGAGAATAGCATGCTCTTCAGTAGATCTCGCCCACAATAACCCGGAAGGACCATTTAGCTCAGACAATGCAGGCCATGAATCTCAAACGAGGAGGGGCAGCACTTGTCACTGGGAACAACAGGCCAGCCCCCCTCCCATACCCACCGACAATGGTCAGCCCTTCCTATTCACACCAAGTATACAGAACCAATAGCACCGAAAATTACAGTCTATCATGTAAATCGGCCGCCATTCTCTTAATACACTCTGCACCGATACACTCCCGGCCCACCCTGAAAGTTCGTGTGCTTTTTGCACTATCTGCCCCTGCCACACACACGACAGGTCAGCCAATGTCGGACAAGGTCAGAAGCTAACGAGAATGTTTAGCAGTGAAGTAGCCGAGCTTTACTTTTTGTTGACAGCAAAGATTTCCTTACAGACCATTAGCGGGGACTTGCTAGTGCTCAATCATAGCCGGCTGGTAACGATGTAATGCGGCTACTGTATACCTTTCTACTTTGCACGCAAAAGACATGTTCGTGTGCAAGTTTCTAAACAGTGTCTAAAACACATCAGGCGCCAACATAGTCTAATGCTTTAAAAGACTAATGACGATACCTGTATATGTAACATACTGTAAGTAACTTGTCTCCAATCTTAACCTTCTCCCTGTTGCCTTACTCTGTAACCTATAGGGAATTGGGTGCCAAACGCTACTTCAGAGTGCTAAAGGTTAAGGAAGACATCAACACAGCCCAGTCCTGTATAATGAGGAAGCCTATCCAGCAGTCCAGTTTACATTCTGTCAGAGGATTTCAACATAAACAACTGTCTGAGAGGCGTCCGAAAATCTTCACATCTGTTGATGCTACATGTTCTCGGAAATGTGAGAGCGATAAATAAACTGAAACTGAAGACGGTCCAGTGCGAAGGCACAAGAGCGGATGTCTTTGTACATTTCGAGCTTGAAGAAAGATATCTACTAAACAAATCTTCTCTGAAATGAAATGTAGAACAATGTGTACTAGCATGGAAGCGGATATTTATGAAAACACAGAGCTTGAAGAAAGGTTATCTAAAACAAATCTTCACTGGAGACTTAAGTGGTCTATGTGTATAAACGTGGCAGAAGTGTTTATAGACTTCAAGTAGTAACATAAAGAAGAGCCTCAGGTTTAAGCACGCACATAACTAGCTTCTGAAGTTTTGTTTAATGTCTGTACAAAGATGGAAATAAAGCCGACAAGTTTTGCTATGATTGAAGGCTTGCAATCAGTGACTAAGAGTTGAGGGACTGTCTTTACATTTTTTCCATCCTGCTGATTGTTTGGGAGCCCATGTTGTTAATTTTCGTTGTTAAGTCCGTCATTTTAAGTTTAAAAAAATAATTATGTATTCATCACTTTTATGTCATGAAGTTCAGACTTTTGGACGCCTTGATGAATTTCTTTCCCCATCCCAACAACCAAATTTCCCTCCCAGGACGGGTACTGGAGATCTAGACAGCCGTGCACTAGATCTATCTTGTCTCACAGCCATCTAAACGTGCCATATAATAACCGCGTGCAAGAATCCCCAACCTACTTATTTTCCAACCGAACAAGAAGACATAAAAGCTTTTAAGCTCTTTCCATTCAGCCTCAAATACCTGCCTTAAATCTCTGACTTTGCTCCTATTCATGTTGCCCTTTTACAGGAAAACACGGAATCCCCACAGAATACTAACTATGCCATGCTTTGGAGTTGACGAATTATCTCTTTGTGTTAGGAGACTGTGCGGGAGGGGGGTACTGAAGGCCAGGTAGAACCATTACTGCATTAACCTTCTTCCTCCTGCCTAATCTTACTAGCAATGCAAATTACGGCTACCTCAGGAAGGAGAAGGTTAACCATGGGTGATGAGCATTGGAATACAATATCTGACACCTGGTTCATAGGAAGTCGACCACACCTGACAAAACTACAGGTAAACGTGCAGGTGAGTGACTCACAGGTGAGCGACTACGGGGAGACATACTGCAGCACCCACAGGTGAGTCGACTGCAGGTAAACACCAGGCTTACAGGTAAGTGCACTTTGTGTAAACATGGCGACTTGGCGGGAGGCACGCAGACAGCCTTCATACAGTCGCTCTTGTTACACTTAATCCTGACTTAGTTCTGCCAGCTCAACCTTTTCTGGGACAAACCCACAACAAGAGGGACACAGCACACATGAGTTGCTGCTTAACCCACATAACAGAAACACATATGAAAAGCTGACAACTTTTGGGGACTAAAGCTCTAAGGGTTTTATGATTGCAGTGAAAAATATCCACTTTGAGGTAACCTGGTAAGAAATTTTAAAACTTAATTGAAACTCCTTAATTCTTCACTGTAAGTAATTTGACAGCTGGTTCTAAATTGAAGTGTCTAGGATTTACCAAACCTAATTAGTGTCCTTTCCCCTTTTGTCTGTGAAGGGGTCCAAATGAAAGAGACATGACAGGAACAACCTCCTGCGTACTGATTATCTCTTGTTAATTACAGGTACCGGGAAGGCTGTCACTCAGGTAAGATAAACAAACATGTCCAGGTTGTGTGTTCCCTTGTGCAGTAGCCTGGGGCTGGTAAACTGTTCCCCAGGATCTAGAGTTTCATCCAGCCTAATATAAATAAACCTACACTCTTTTGTACACTGCATTGGTGCTGTAATATGTTGCTTGTGATATGAGGAATGTTCTAGAAAAGCAAGAAGAAAATTACAAGGTCTTGACTTCAAGACTAAAGTGCTTCCTCTATCTTTATCTTTAATACAATACTCAATAGATAGTGCATATCAAAATGGTTAGAAACATTCAAAATATCATCCAAATTGATACAAATTTGGATGCTGGAAAAGCTAAGTTATTTCGATTGCTCATCAATTTCCATTAGAATTGATATTTAAAAGATATGACGTATAACTATAAGGCAGCAAAATTGAAATATACACAAAGAATGTGAGTCTGTTGCTCTAATCTATGATAAAATTCCCCCAAGATACTTAGGTCCTGAAAACTAAGTCTAAAGCTCTAGGCTATGGTGAAAAAATCTGACAAAATCCACAGTCCTGTCTGTATTAAGCTCATGAAAATCCTCCATGAAAATGTACTTTGCAGCAGCTTGGGGCAATGCGGCAATCTGCAAGATTTTATTGCAGTCCCCAGAGTCTGTGGACTCCAGGCTACAAACAGGGTTCCAGGCATCTGTGTCTCCAGGCTAACTACCAGACCTGGGATTATGATGGGCTGACAAGTCAGCTTGGCTGGATGCCGCGTTATCCCATCATCGGTTTGATCTGTTTTGTATCAGAGACAATTGTCTCTACTCACATCCAATCCATCGGATTTGACTAAAGAGGTATTCCAGAGGAACGCCTGTGGCTTTATACCTCAAAATCCACCCAAAGCAGCTTGGAAAGATGGCAGAAGCTTTGGATCAGCTCTCAATTGGTGTGTTTGTATATCCTGGTAGATCCATCTGTCAGCATCCCTCCCCATCACACCTGGGAGAGGAGATAACAGCTGTCTGCACTCCCCATCAACTGGCATTCTCCCAACCTCAGAGCAGATGTGAGCAGGGAAGATCGAAATATTCTCCTACTTTTCCTGTTTTCTGATAAACACAACCCTTGTGACTGAAACTTGGAGAAGTGAGAGAATGTTATGCATGTCCCTCCCATGACCTGCTTCGGTTAGAGAATGTACTACTCGCTTCGTGCATTTGAACTGGTTTGGCACGGGTAGCCTACATTTCCTTTCTAAATGGAGTGCAGAACCCAACCCTTGACACACATTGCTCTAAAGATGACACATACATAACCCAGTTGGCAGGTATTATACCATATATCAGCATCAGAAACATGCAAATTACATTTGCATTGACTAAACTCCAGACAAAGTTGAAATGTTTGCCTTTGAGAAAAGACTGTCCATCAGCTGGGACAGTAGGTTGCCTGCACACCATAAACCACACTCCACAACACTGCGCCATACTGAACCTGCCTGTCAAACTTGTTTCCTGCTTGCCAACCACTGCAGAGTGCAGACTGTGTAACTCAGGGTGGATTGAAGAGTACAAAAGACTGGAAATCTCTGCCAGCCAGGCAGAACAAGACTGGAGAGGCCAAAATCTGTGGGTCAGATGGGAGTAGTGATATAAACTTATGGGTTAATGTGGTGAGTGACAAGTAAGATGGGAGGAAAGATAGGGCTATCATGGTGGTACGATGTAGATGTCCACATAATGTAGTGTAACCGTGGTATCATAAATGACAAGATAGGACATGGGTGAGAGCTTCTTCACACAGTATGTCAAGAAATGATGCACTCTGATGAAATATGATACCACAGTCATGATTGGTGATCTTATCTTGTAACATGTCATCTGATAGGTCCACATTTTGGCCACTAATGAATGGCCATAGGCTGACAGGTCCTGGAGATAATTGGAAGACTAACCTGTACTTTAATGGAAGCAATTAACCTGGCCATCATTGCATCATACCGGACACCGTGCGTACAATTATTTCCGCCTCCACCCACTGGAAAATTGGACAGGGGGAGAGCTGACAACCCAAGAACATCCCCATAATGGCATCATACCTAGAGGCTAACCTGATAATGCACTATGACAGTTACAATGGGGAATGACACAATAATCAGTTCTAGCATCTCGCCATGTCATCAGAATTGTTCCAGCTCCCTGAATACCTAAAGTTTCTCTTTTGTTTCAGGTACAGCAATCTTTGGTATCAAATAACAGTTCGGAGAGTTATAGAAGCATCTCTTTGTCCAACATTACCCCATGATAGGCACATGATGCAGCCTGGGTAATCCCATGATGCCCTACCTGATCCTACCCTGTCACAACAGATAAGATAACAGAGATAAAAACGGAGATATCATCTGCTAACTGGTAGACCCTTATCTTCTCACTTCCTGCTGCTTGACTCACCAGTTTTCCTGGTCAAGATTCCGCAAATTTAATGACCATTTCTTTTATTCCAGGTATTCCTGGCATCTGTTTATCTAATCATGTAAGGACAAAACCGGCCAGAAATGTTTTTGAATTCAGTAGTGCAATCAGCACTCAAATTTACCTTGGTAGTCATTTGTGGCCAAAGGCGACTCAAATTTACCAGCATCTGAACTAAAGAGAGGCTTAGGATATCAACCTTTTTAATTCAGCATTCAAAGTTTACGAGCATTGTACAAATTACAAAATATTTTCCACACAGCACCCTTAGAACACCAAGGGTTAAACGCCATCGGATCCTATGATTCACAATTTTAAGTCACCTTCCTTTTCCTATTGAACATTGGAATATCTCTTTAAGGTTTCTTTAAATTGACTGCCTTGAATCTATCATCTATCACCTAGCTTTTGTTTTTCCCTGAGCCATCCTTACCAACTCAACATTCCACTAGAGACCACCTTACCTTATCAAGCTACATGACGAGAAACCTCAGCACAGTAGTCCATTAGTTTAGTATCCCCCACTGTCGTTACCTGTAACCCCACCCTGTCATGGCACCTGGTACAACCATTACCTGTGGTTTACATGGACGTGATTAACTATTGATGTACCTGCGCCCCAGGTGAGTACATACACAGGTGTATTGTGGGATTCCTGTGAACTTGGAGCAACCTCTCTTGGCAACCTTGAGTTGAGTGCTTGAGATAAATCAAGCCATTCTGTCCTTAAGTCTTATGCAGCACATATATACCATGGAGGGAATGATTACCTCGAACAAGGATCAACAAATGAATAAGTCAATGGATGAGAAAAAGAACAAATGGATAAAGAAATGAATGCCTTGCTATGTATCTTATAACAACAAGCAAGTAGAACAAGAGTCTTCTCATCTAAAGCATATTGGCTATGCAGATAAACTTAATATCATTCTGTAATCTTGTGTTTGTATGTTCTTGGTAATACAAAACTCAGTGGTGCAAAAAATCCCCTAGTCAGCTGCTCACGGTAATCCCTGTTTTACCAATCTGATCAAGGTCTTCTCTAATCCAATCCTTCTTAGTGGATTTAATCAGATTAACTCGGTGCTCATCCTGAGTAAGCACACAATA
Organism: Branchiostoma lanceolatum; assembly: GCF_035083965.1. Lineage (NCBI taxonomy): Eukaryota > Metazoa > Chordata > Leptocardii > Amphioxiformes > Branchiostomatidae > Branchiostoma > Branchiostoma lanceolatum. Next base: position 7,654,958 of record NC_089732.1, on the reverse strand, counting down.
CAAAGCCGTCTGCCCTTCCTGTCTGTGCATCATATGCTGTTTCAGTGTTTGCCAGGGGATTTGTTGTCTGTGCTGGCACCAGTACTGATGCAGTACACTACTCACGAGGGTCTGCATGCCTTTTTCCATGGGGCATAGTGATAGAGCTGCACTGTCAACCATAGCCGGCCACTTCTTTTTCAATGTTGCATTGCCAGTAAATAATTTGTAAGCGTAATTGGTGCCCTTGATTCTTTTTAATGTGCTGTTATCCTGACTTCGTCGTCAAGCGTTATTGGTAAATTCTTTGTATATACTTGGATGCCATATAGCCCAAAAGACACAATGGAGCACATGGTTGTGTCAATGTTCACAACCTAGTTTCACCAGACATCGCATGAATGTAATGATGATCAGATAAAATCATTCCCAAAACTTTTTGTAATATCAAGCCAATTTAGCATTAAACTTTGTCAGCCCTCCTAAATTCACCATTAAGCATTGTCGGCCCCCCTAAATTAACCGTCAAGCGTTTCTAGGATCCCCCCATTCAGACTCCCACTACTATCCAGGGACCCAGAGCTGCCTGCGCTCTGACAGAATTGCTCGCCCAGCTGTCTGTTATCTGAGGCTACACCAAGCACCAGGCACTGCCCTTTACTGCCCCGAACCCCACAGGGAAATTTGGAAATTTCTATAGCAGAGTTTGTCCTTGCCTGGGTAGAAATTGAATCCCTCTTCCCTTCATACCATAGATTAGCACATATAGGCTGAGGGTGAGTGATATGTGGACCCAAGAGTCATCACCAAAATGGGCAGTTTTTTTCTTAAAAGAAGTGTGAAAAGCTTTTATCTAAAGAAACAAGAAATGTCATCTGTGAGAGATAAATATTAAGATAATGTCTGCCCTGGTTTAGGCAAGGTATAGTCTTCAGTGACAACTAGACAAGATACAATCATTACCCAGGGAAACTTTATTATATTTCACTCCCCATACTGTAGGCATGGGTAGAGTGAAATATATTGTTTTTCCTCAGGTTTCTTCTCCTCCTCCTCCTCCTCCTCCTGTCATTTCAGTTAAATCGATCAAACGACCTGGAAGCAAAGAAGGCAAATACTCTCTGACGTTTTTTGTTTTTTTTAAACAGGCCTTAAAACGTTGCAGGAACATGCTCACAAAACATCCATTATTGCATGGGGAGGGAGTGAAATATGCTGAATTTGCTCAGAAGCAAATGTCGGCCTTTCTAGTTGAAATATGTTTTCGCTATTTTGTCATCTGCATTCTTGCGAGGCATCACATGTAAAACCTTCCACCTGGGATCTAGCAGAATTCTACAATACAATGTACAGTCAAACCTGCCTAGGCGACCACCTTTTCAACGCGACCACCTGGCCATGGCGACCGCTTTTTCTCGGTCCCAAAAATTTTCCCCATAGGCACAAGCATTAAGCTGCCTGCCCAAGGCGACCACCTGTCCAACGCGACCGCGACCGCCACGAATTGGGACCGCACAGAGCACAATCCCTGCCCATGGTGGCCGCCCTAATTTTCAAGCTTGTGGTGACATCGGATCATTTTGCTGTCGGATTTCACACGAAATCACACCGTTCCGTTTTCATCTTTAGTTGTCAGATCCAAAACTTTTTGACCCTTTTATCCAGCGGTCGGCGCCCCAAAAAAGGTTGGGGCCAGCAGGTGTTTTCTAGGGATTTGTCTTAGGCCTTAAAACTTCGATGATGTGCGTGTGCTATTTAATCTAACGTGTGAAAGCGGGATGGTGCTGCGATCATCGAGGCAATCATTGTTTTGTAGTCAAAATTATTAAGAAAATGTGTACACGATGTAGCGGTGTACAATATTATTACAATGGTAACGGAAAATGTAATATTTGTAGCCTCTTTTTGTAAATGAGAAATTGAACCTGGTGGGGCTCATGCTGTTTAAATTCACATAATTTTCCATCCATCAACGTAATACACTGTATTTGAACACCTCGACCTGGAAACATGTGAGTGGAATCCTCTTCATGGCGACCACCTGTCTATCGCGACCGTTTTTGCTCGGTCCGCCGGGTGGTCGCCTTGGGCAGGTTTGACTGTAGTTAGTGGGGAGGCCGGTCGTATGATATACACACTTGCCTGGGAAGTTGCTCTACTTGGTACTGAAGCATTTCCCATAAACTTTGACGAAAACCATTTGCTAGAATTACTGGGTATCTGGTGCAATTGTGTAATAAATTCCTTGTTAACGATGACAGCACAGGGAGCCAACTGTCCAACCCTAGAAATTGATTTCAAGGTTTTCTATCCAACAGAAATGTGACCTGTCCATCTGCTATGAACCATATGGAAGACAACAATAGACCCAGAGCTGAAAAACCTTTTCCCTTCACACCCTGTAAGCAAGGATGTATTTTAGACAAGCATATACCATGCAAAGATTGGTTGGTATTTTGAGAACCCTTGAAAACTTCCACCTGGAAAAATCAATACTGTTTACGTTGCTTCTAGCACGTATCATTTTACATGTTAGTTGCCGCTTCAAGCGAACAGATTGAACTTTCCTTTTAAAGTGAACTTCCATGGTTGAAGGACACTTTTAAGAGCTGTTCAGATAAAGCTTGAGATGACGCAAGTACTTTTTTCATTTCCGTGGCACCAATGCTCTTATCCCGGCTTCCTTTTGATTCTGGGAGCCATTTTAAATGGTGCTACAAGTCTCAGTCAGAAAGGAAGCCAACGTCATTCAGAATGTTTCAAATGGTTCAGTCTTTGCGAGGAGATCTCGTAAGATTCGTGACCGTGCAACAACAGCAGTTAAACTACAGGAAGACAGCCAGAGCTGGATTACCATAGTCCACCTCACGGATCTACTATAAATGTCACAACTTTTGTCCAAGTATTTCAGTCTTTCTAAACTCAAGGCTTTAGTTCAAGCAGCCTAGGCCAGCAGATGTAGCCTATAAAGTACATCAGAGAGGGAAAGGAGAAAAAAAAGGCTGAAAGCGGGGCCTAAGGGCATCTCCGAAAGATCCCGGGCTCCCCGCTGAGCCAAACACCAACTGTATCCCTAGTAACAAAAGAACGTTCAATAAAGGGTCGGGTGAAAGAGTGGAAATTCACACTTCCACAAAGGGCCAGCAGATGGTTCTGTCTTGTTTTGGCGGGCGAAAGTGTCAGGGAATAAAGGCGGGTAAGGCACCGTTACCGCTTCATGCTGGGAACAGAATCCTCACCTGCAAGGTTAGGACTTCAGAAACATTGATCAAATAAAACCTAAACTGTGCAAAGATTCCTTGGATATGTTTTAGTAGTTTGAACATGGTTTACCAACATAACTGTTCGCTGGGCATGGGCCGAGTTGCAGAACCTGAACTGTCTTGATCAGGGCTGTCTCAAGCTTTTTTTCTGTCCTACGCATCATTTGGGAGCCCATTTTGTTAATTTTCTGCTAAATCTGTTATTTTTAGATTAGAAATATACAATTTCATCACTTTCTTGTCATGAAGTTCAGATTTTTGGATAGAAGGGCTGAAATTTATAACTGTCCCAACAAGTAACTTTCCATCCCGGGACTGAGGGATGGGTTCTGGAGACAGCCATTGTCTTGATAAACTTTCAGTCATGAAAAGAAACCTTATGAAATTGAAAGTCAAGTTCACAACTTATTCCATTCAAATGGCTGTTTAGGTAGATAGAATTGGAAATGGTACAAACTTTTGATGCTTTCCTCACTACATCAATCATAGCAGCGTGGACTGTCCTACCCTAGGAGACCAGACCCTGTGAGTCGGTGTGCGCAGGACTTGCTACAAGCAATCACCACTGCACGCAGCAAGCGTGGGGCAAGCAGTAAGTGGGGGCCGGCTGGATCGTGTGGGCCAGCGGGATAGTAGGGGTGGCAAGTCCTGCACGCACCGACTCTGGGGCCTGGTCTCCCAGGGTAGGACTGTTCAGAATGTGTGACCACTATAAAATGTCAACCCTTGATGAATACCGCTGTTTGCACCTGTGTCCCTACACCAAGAATTTCCCCTTCATCAATCAATCAACCAACCTTCAGTGCAGGTAGATCCTATCCCAAAAAGGTTAAAGATATAAGCTACACACTGCAAGACTGCTAATGGTGCCTTACTGTGACGGATGTCTGTTGTTACACCTACACACCTTTATTGATACCCTCGGAGCTTAACCTGTAGAACATGACAAATCAGTCGAGGCTGCAACTAAATCAATCAAATGACTCAACTATATATCACACCAAGACAAGTCAGCGAAATTTGTTGGTTTATGTACCACACGGTTATTCACTTCGCAGTACATAGATTTCTAACGTTGAACTTTTTTGGACAGCAAAATTACAAATTTCTGAACTTCATACATGCAGTTTCGGTTTATGACTGCAAACTGAAAGTCACAGATGGATATTTCATACTCTGTCACCCATGGTAAGGTGATACAGAAATTTCTTTGAAGCCTTGATCAAGATGACAGCTTGAAAAATGTTTCTCTTTGAACAATCATAAGACCGCCTCAAATTGACTAAGAAAAAACGTAGCCTAAAGGGAGTCAAGCCAAATGAAACCAAGTAAAACAGTATTCTCAACTTTTCTCTTAACTTGATCAAACTGTTTTCTGCCAAGGAAAGAGTGAGAACCAGCGAATTAGTCCGAACAGCGGCATTCTACACAGTACACCCCACATGGATCACCCTGACAGGTAAAGCCATAAGCTGTGGAAATTTACACACTCCTGCCATGGAGGTAGAATGATGAGTGGGACTGACAGGGCTTACAGCATGTCCAATAAAGTATAGCAGGGTGTTACATGATATGAACATTGTCAGGAGAAGGGCCTTACCGCATCTGTCTTGTCAAAACATGCCCTTCATTAGTCACCTGGTCTCAGACCGGTGTGACAGTTATGGGATTATGTTGCCACCAGCTAACCAAGGCTAGAAAATGGCTTTTTCTTTGCACAGGCAGTACTGACATTTACGATCTGAACTTTACAATAAAGTTTCTTCTATAGCCCAGCGCTAAGGTTTTTCAAGCTCCGTAGAGCTAACTCTACGCACTAATGAATGCAAACCCGGAGGTACACAGCAAATGGCTTTTGAAAACAGCCTTGCGGTTTCAACCTTGCGGAGAGATTGCATGGCCACCTCTTCTGATAATGACAATAGATTCTGAGAATACAAATAGAAACAGGTGCTGATACAAAAACGAAGGCACTAACTATTAGTAACTAACACTACAAGTAGGGAAAAGATATAAAGAAAGCAAACACAAGAGCCTGCTCCAGTGGGACCCAGAGGTAGTTGAACAGGTGACAAGTCTGGACCTGACAGACGTGAAAATGTGATTTCCACGGGTACTAAAAGCAGCTGTTCAGGACGGCCGCCTGCTGGGCACAAGACAGGCATCCACCTAACAAGGTAGTGGACAGACAAGTGGACTGTTTTGTTCCACTTCAGGTCTTGTCCTCCGAAAATACAGAGTAGCAACCAGGTATGCACATGTAAACATGTGGGCTGGTATTATGTCTGGCAAGGTCTGAGGGAAAAAGTCTGTGTTTTCAGTTTTCCTGTATTTTCTACCTCACACATGCAGCTTGACAGTGACTACCCTCAAAGTTTATCTGAAACTAGCAAATGTATGCGGCAACACTGTAAGATTTCCAGTGGCCTTTCAAATGCAAACACTCCACAAAACCATGTTAATGTATTGTGAGCTCTAACAAGTAGTCCCTAGTCAGAGAAGAAGGCTAGTGTTGTTCTCTCCCCCTCCACTTTCTTACATGTATCGCAAAAGCTGGTCCTATTCAGAAGGTAGGTAGAGGGTAAAGGTGGTGATCCAATGACCCTTTCCCCACCAGTCTCTCAACTATGTGCCATTCTCAACAGACCATTTTGGACATTCAGAGATTCCCGTACAAAACACCATACCAGCTTGTCTTTGTCTTCAGCAATGAGCACCACAAATAAATTCTCAAGTTATCTTTGAATCATTGCCAATTAGTGTGCACCCCTCTCTGTGATACTATTCCTCATGGCACGCCAGCACATAAGTAACCTGTGCAAACACTTACCAGAGAAACATGTAACTGTAGCACTGTAGCAAAGATATGTAGCTATCATCTGATTGTAAATTTTCCTGAGTGCATCCATCTGGTTTTGCTTTATCCCCTATCCCATGCTTACCGGAGAAAATATGGTGCATGCACATTGAAAAGAAGAAGATGGGTAGCTGTTATCTAATGTATATATTTTCCAGAGTATAGCCGCATGGATTTATATCATCCCTTATGCCAAGCCTCCTTCCCTGGACATAAAATCTGTTACCACGGCGACAGAACAGATTGACCTTGGGATGGTTGATGCACCTTAAGCCCCGGAGGCTGCTTTTTATTTCCGAAAAGAATAAAATTTTACGACCAAGTCGTAGGTACCGACATGATGTACAAGGAGTGTGTACAATAAAGCCATTGTCAGCGCAGCTGAGTTGGCATGCTTCGTCGACTCTTCCTGGCCCTGTGTCGTTAAATTCAAGGCTGGTGCACTTCTACGTTTTCCTGTGCTTCTGCATGTCCATAGAAACGGACATAAATTGCTAGGATGCGCAGGCAATTTACATGACTCGGCTGCATCAGTTGTAGACAAAACAGCTGTGTAACATTTCCTAAATGTCCACAAAAGAATCGTACAAAACATTTTGTCTACCTCCGGCATTCCAAGCTCGTGCAATCAATTTTCTAAGTGAAAAACAAACTTTCATAAGTATTTCTGGCCCTTTCCGCCAGCATACTGCATGGCGAAGTCTCTTTGTCATCTGCTTACAGCAAACAGTCTTGCCCTTCTTGACCTCATTTTGCTGGTACAAGGCTTGCCTGTGTCTGTCATTACCTACATGCACAGGTACATGTACTGTAATTTAGACCAGTCCAAGACAGCAAACATTTGTCTTCTTATTTTACAACAGGAAAACTGCAGCTAAACAGTATTCCGGATGTGAGTTATGGGCAGGTGTAACAACAAATTTCGGCAAGTTTATGACCAAAGGTTTTATTGATTTCTTTTAACTGTCCAATAACAGTTGACCTACATGAAAAGCTGCCACAACTGTTGATTAGGCTGACACAGATATCAGAAATGGGACAAAACCTTCTCGCATATTCATGTGCCATGATGTATAACTTGTCATAAATAAATTGACAAATGATGAATCAATGGAAACATATAGACTTAACAAACGTATGGAATATCAAACTATAGTATACAACTACAAGACCCTGGATTGTTCACACAAGCCAGGAATGACAGTTCATTCAGTAAATAGATGAGTGGCCTCAACTTCTCTTCTCTTCTCTACTCTACTGTACTCTACTCTACTCATTTATAGAACTAAAGAATGTCTGAATGTCATAGAGAAACTTCAAATTTGTATTTCTGAAATGTGGCACCAGTTGTAGTTACGATGCAACCATTACGAAATGGAAAACTAGACACAGGAGAGGTGATGGCACATAACACACAGGGACAGGTTTATGGACAGGCTTTCCTTGTCATAACAGCTGTCTATCATCTGTGTGGTCCAGATTTACCATGTACTAAAGACAGTCTTTCATCAAGGTAGGGGTTCCTCCAAACAAGGCATTAGGGACAAGGCACTACAAATGTGGACATTTTTTCACTGTGGTTTTGTGTTTCCACTTTACGTAGTAAGCACTTCACCGCGAACTTAAAACCATCACGAAAATGCTTTTCTGTCCGCTGCCTCACCCCCCCCGTTTCAACCACGAGCTAAACAACAGCGCAAACACTGCATTTTCTCCATCGTGAAATAAATCTAACATCCCCGTGAACTTACAGGCATTTACGGTGACACAAGGAAAAAAGATTCCGGTTTAGAATCAACCATTCATTTCTATGACTTATCTGAGCCTCTGATGACATTGTGTAACCTTCCAATCCCAGGGACATAAATTTTAATTTCTCCCCACCATGCCCAGCAACAACTTTCATGATCATACATAAAATGCACATGTTATCCTGCCAAACGAGTAAAATCTGAGCCCTGCATTTGATGCCCAGCCACGTAAAAGCAGTCTGCACCTAGCCATTTCGGAAAGGTCGTAAGGTGGGAGCTCTAACGAACCGAGAACCGGCCTAATTAGGCGACATTCTTCATGGCGGCTCCTCAGGTGTGTAAAGCTACTGTAACATGTTGTAATCCATTATCTGTCACTTACACATGATAACAGAGTCACTTACTAAGTTACAAGTACTTGTTGGACGGGTCTGTCCAATGCCCGCAGCTGTTTACAAAGACATGAAGCTATATGCTTCCAAAGTTTCAGTACGTCATAGAAAAATCTATCAGTTTCTTTCAATATTTGTGACAGCAAAAATATGTACAAGATGGCATCTTCAACCAGTTTGGCAAACTGTGAGATTAAAAATGGCTGAAAATTCCCCAAGGTTCGTACTGCAGCAGTTCAGAACTTAGACCCCGTTCACACTCATTTTTTTCAATCGCGATTGAAGTATAATCGCGATTGTCCAATCTGATCGCGATTGAACGCAAAGAAACTTTTGCGTTCACACTGCTTTTCGCCAAGTGGATTAAAGTACGCCGTGATCCGATCGCGATTGAAGCAAACCCGTGCTCCGCCATACCATCGGCGACCATCTGGTAAATGTCCCACTTTCGGTGACATTTCCTAGTCTCTACCAGACTAACTAAACGGGCGAAATGTGATCTTCACTGTGGACTGACTCTACTGGCTAATTATTCCTTTTTCTGCCGAATTCTACGATTCATAAGCCCGTAAGAGGGCCTGGTGGAGGCTAGACATTTCCCCAGTTTGGCCCTGGACCCTGGTCTCCTCATCGCACCACCTGCCACCAGCTGAAGTTGCTGACGGAGTTTTATCCTTCTTCTTGGGCATTGTTGACGATGAAAAGTTGTTGTTGTTGTTGTAAGAGAGCGATTTGACGTGCGTGGCTTGGGTTTGTTTTCCCGCGCGATGCGAACTATAACCACACGTACCCGGATGTATGACCTCCCACCCCCGGAATCAGTCGAAATCCCCGACGATCGCGATGAAATGAATCGTAGTTGTGTTCACACTCAAAATTTGATAGGATTGGATTGGATCCGATCACGATTAATCCAATCAAACTACCTCCGGAGGTAGTTACAATCCAATCGCGATTGGATCGTTTTGGATCGTTCCAATCGCGATTGGGAGCGTTCACACTGAAAAAATCAATCGCGATCGGATCGATTCAATCGCGATTATACTTCAATCGCGATTGAAAAAAACGAGTGTGAACGGGGTCTTATTGTCAAAAGCCGAAAACTCTGCAAAATCCTCCCGTGTGCCCTGAATAAAATGTTCGCAATCTATAATCCTTTGTTTAGCAAGTCTTTCCTAGCTAATTATCCACTAGAGCCTCAGACGAATGGCTCCGCAACGCTACATGTATAACTGACAAAAATCCATGGAGACCAATCAGACAGCAGAAGAGATGACAGACGCAGATACTGGAAAATTGTAACTGCAGAGTAATTCATCCTCACTCATTCTCTCATTTAGAACCTGTGTAGGCAGGGTCCAGAGATGCCAGACTGAGATATCATTAGAAGAGATAAATGCAATAAGCAACAAACACACACGAAAATCATTAAATCCCTGATTAAACCTGCAAGCAAATGTACAGAGACAAGGGCAGACAACATGTACATTTCCAAGAGATGGCAGACATAGATACCGTATGGAGGTAGCTACAATGATTTCCACACATTGGTTCTCCTCTTTATCTGATGCAGTTTAGGAGGTATGTCTGCCCACAAAACTGCTTTGTGTCTGGAGGAACCACAAAGTGATTATTTCTGTCCCTGTGGTGTGCTTTACTTAAATGTTGAAGTCATCTGGTGAATTCTTCTGTAACTACCAGTCTTTTGAAGAGAAGTAAGGATGAAGGTTTTGGCATATGATATGCACATGATAAAGTACAATGTAAAGACAATCCATCATGTGATGGCGGCAGCATTAAATATAATCTAGCTGATGTAATGGGAAGAAACGTTGCTTTGACAGAATTTCTTTTCTCATCTATTCTTGTTATCTGTACTGTACAGGAAAATTAGCAGACCAAGGAAGGAAGAAATAGAAGAGAGGATTGACAATAGGAAAAATGTAACTAGAATCAAAGGCAAACGGAAAAGAGAAAGATTGCAAATGGGGGAGAAAACTTCCAGCCTTCCCTACTAACAAAAGACCTACCAAATGAACTGTAAAAGGACAGACTATGTAAATAAAGCATAATTATCGTACTAGTTTCCCACAGAGTTACGAAGCCCTCGGGCAACCCTCACTTTTCCAGCCTCAGCCCAAAACAAATACATGACAAAACACAATAGGAAGTTGTAAAATATTCAATAAGTTGTAAAATATTCAATATCAAGAACAACTCCCTTCTTGTCTGCAGAAATATCAAGGCTAATTTCTTCTTTAAATCAAACATTGTAAGAACTTTTAACTTGTATATATGTGGACTTTACATGAACCATTGCTTCCACTAGCTAGTTGTGTACGTTCACCCCCTGCAAGTGCTTCCCTAGACTATTCCTTTAGATGTTAATGATCTCCATGACTGTGGTAATTTGTGAAGATCCCTCCCTTTATCTTCACAACAGTCCTATAATTGTCCCATTCACAATTTTTGACACCTACTTAGCAGAGAATCATGTCCCTGCATGGGATTTAACAGCCTTTCTCCCCCACAAATAGACCCAATTCACAGGGACCCTGCTAAATATAAACTGTCGTATTGTTTCAGAGCCATTGTCAGCTTTGGTGTGAATTTTTCCACTATACCTCTGGCCTCACCTATCCTGAACACCATTTTGGTGACAGCAAGACGTATGCATAAGTCATCAGAAGATTAAAGTTGCAATATCAATGGCAGCTTTGCTGTAAATTCACAGAGCATAAATCTTTGTGGACACATTCATTGTTATTCATAGTGCCGCACTGCCACCTCCACAGGAATGGGTATTGTGAGGTTTAGGGTACGTTTTGTGGGGCTTGCCGTGCCAAATTCTGCTTCCAACCCAGCGTGATCGTTTCCTTTGCAATAATATTCCATTGACCCCGCCGACCCAGACCTGCCGAGACAGCCAGGAAATTTATATATTGTTCTTTCTCCCTGCCCATCTCGCAAATTAAGTTTGTGCTCGCTGCGAATCATCCTGATTGCTGTTGGCGGACGCTAAATGATGTGGCTGCGTGAGGATTAGCTCGGGGTCTCGGTCCGGTCCACTGTAAAATTGCAATCCCGGCAAACTATGGGCGCTGCGTCCGTGAGCCGCACAACAATGGCAGGAGAGCCTCTCTCCAGCGGAGGCATTGAATAGTGGCGGGCAGAGGGCTGAGATCAGGGGCCACAGGAGGCTTTCTCACACTAAACAGCTGGTAGCTCACTCCTAATGGCTGCCTTTGTGCATCACTATTGGAAGCCGCGGCTGTGATACAGAACCTACTGGGCAGTAGGAGCGGGGCCACACTCAGTGTGTTGTGAATCATAATTGATACATAGCTGGACCTCCCTGTGTTGTGTCTCATAATTAATATATAGATAGCTGGGCCACCCTATGTTTTGCATCAATTACTTACTGAAACCTGGGCCACACTGAGTCAGTGTTTTGTACAGAAATTCTAACATAAACACATGACTACATGCTAGACTACACAGACACAGATTCGGGTACCCTGCTGTCTAACCCTATGAGTTATAACCAACACAGATTTCATACCAAAAGACTGCATCAGCAGGAGACGGGGAATTATGGGCACCTAAATCAAGTTTAAAACAGTCGGTCTAATATAACAGGGACTTGCAGCTTCTTCTTTCACAAGCATGTCTACCTGTACATCAACACCGAACATTTGTTTGCTAATCAACTAGAGAAGTCATGAGCTTCCAGCGCTGCCACAAGTGCTTCCTTCTTGGTTTCACAGTTGTCATTGCTTGCTGTTGAACTTCTCCAGACAAGTGCCCGCTGAAGGGCGAGACCCTGTGTGGCTACCCAGCCTGTCACAACAGGGGAAGGGGGATGTTTGTACAGCAGCTCTCACTACAAACAGAACATTCACACTGGCAGGCAGCAGTGCACACTCCCTCAAACACCATATACAGCCTGTCCAGGCTTGCTCACTGCACCCTCCTTGTCTCTAGACTCTACTACTTGTGTGGCAACAGTACTGGTGTAGCATAAAATCCCTAACCCAGTAAACAAACCTAAACCTCTCCTCGAAAAAAGCCTGCATTTCAAGTGGCACAAACATTCTCTGTGTCCACCAAACAAATCCTTAGTCCTATGGTAGGTTCAGTTCGGTTCAGTCTACTGTAGAGTGTAGTGGGGATAGCTGCACTAAATGTTCTTTTCATAATTCATTGCAACAAGATGCCTGTTTCATGCATTACAAAAACTGAAGTCTAGCTGGCCCCTTGCTTGACCAAAGCCCGCCAGCATTACTGCATAATGAAATGTATGATTAGATCAATGCCCTCAAACTGCACTCTGTTTTCTCTCAAACAGTGTTATCAAACACTCAGCCTAGGAAGCAAGTGGAAACTCTCTGTGTGAGAAAAATGGCATCTCCAATAATCGTTAGGAATTGCCTGAAGTTCATGAGGCCTGACTTCATCACGTAACTGGTTATGGTTTGTGGAAACACTGTTTGTCTCTGCCATGTTCACCTACGATCTGAACCGTGGGCAGAAGTGCGGCACTCAGCCATACAATGTAATCAGTAAACTGAGGCGGATCCGGTTCCAGTGGGCGCCCTACTCTATAGCAGGAGAAGTGAACGCCCTTGCCTCCTTTGCAGGCATTCTAGAAGTGCTGGCGTTTATTTTTTTTTGAACTCTTGATGCACGATTTTCAATGATCTCCCTGGCATTAGAGCCTGGTCCATATGTTGAACATCGCGAATCAGCGCTGCCCTCAAACCAAACGCTGGTGCTCCTAGAACGCCTGCAAAGGAGGCTATGAACGCCCCGTCTTGTGGGAACAGTCAGTATG